>NW_008795017.1:4651866-4666940 GCF_000699145.1 Aptenodytes forsteri
GGCGGCAGCGCCCTCCTCGCAGCCCCGCCGTCTGGAGCGGTGTTGTTCCTCTGTCGCCACACAAGGAAATTCCCCGCACCCACACTCCTCCTCCTCCCCGCGCTGTCACGCAGCACCGGGGGCCGGGCACACGCCCAGCGGCGAGCGGGGGGGAGGCGGCGGCGGGAGCTGCCTCCACACCCCGCCCTCCCTCTCTCTTTCTCCCTCACACACACACACAGGGCGGAGGCGGGCCGAGGCGCAGCAGTATGACCCCCCCCTTCAGTCTCCGCACGCCCGGAGGAGACCTGCAGCCACGCATTCGCGCCCCGCCGCCCGCTCTGAGAAGATGGCGGCCCCCTCCCTTCTTCCCGAGCCCCGCCGGGGAGAGAGAAGCGGGCAGACGCGGGGGGGAACGGCGCGGGTCTAACGGTGGGCACTGGCTGGGTAATCCCAGGGACAGGCAGGATAAATCCAGCCGTGTAATTAAGATCGTGTTTAACAAGAACCCAAGGGCAGGGGAAGGTGAGGTGTGATGCCTACCTGATGCAAGGAGGGACGGGTGGAAGCCCACAGGACAGGTCCCTGCACTGTCCCCTCCGTCGCTGCCTGGAGGTGGTAGGGCCAGTCTCTTCCCTCACAGTTAATTATTTGTGTTTCGACAGTTAATCTTTTTTACGAGTCTGCTGCCTATTTTCGAGGGAGCTAAAGTTGAGAAATGCTGTCGTTCCCAAGAGGTCCATGCAAAAATACTTTTAGGCTAAGTAACATTTATATCTAAATTCTTAGAAAGCTTTTTCTGTACTGGAAGAGGAAGCGTTATCAGAGGAGGAGACGCCTCGTTCTTCAATATAAAGCCACAAGAATTAATCGAGGCAGAAAGTGCAAAACTTGGCCCCAGCAGTGGCATTCGTGACTGACGCAGCAGAAGGGAGATTGGCAAGGTGTCACCGAGCGGGCATGGTGCTTGCTTGCGTTGGGAATACGGGGATGCGATCCACGGCAGTGGTTTCTCTTGGCCTCAAAGCCCTTAGGACTTCCAGCCTGTTAGTGCAGAAAGCTTTGGAAGTCTGTATTTTGGCCCAGAAACTCTCTGGTGGCTCTTTCACTCCCCTCTGGTGATACAGTTACTAGCTTTCTATAAGTGATTCTTTATTACTGTGATTTAAAACTCACCAGGGAATTCAGATGAGTAAGCAGGTACTCATTTGCTGCAGTTTGTAAAATGTCCAAGTAAATAACTGCAGGCCTACCAAGATGTTACTGCCCTTTGCAATCCTTGTTACTGTTATAAAAAGTTCTCCTTTAACATAAATGATGAAGCTTGTCAACTGTATTTATTTTACTGGTTGTAACAAAGCAGATGAATGAGCAGTGACTATCTGCATGTTCTTTCCTTATTCTAATTTTTACTAGTTTTTCCATTCTCATTGTTCTTTTTTTCTTTCATAAAAATCGCCACCATTATTTTGCTTTTAACTTCTGTATCCATATAATTTTGTATTATAAACCCCTCTCCTCCTTAAGGCTTGTGCATGTTTCAGTTAGTGGGGCATGTACAGGCATAAATTGTTCCGGTGCTAATGCATTAAACTTCTTGTCTGTATTTGTATGTCACATAATAAATGAGTGTATTTGTGACCAGGTTGAGTATAAATATTCATTCTTGCTAAAATCTTCATTTTTGTATCAGCTGATGGTGATACCTTTAGAGCAATACTTACCACACTATTACCCAAACTAGCATTCTTAAACTGTCTATTATATCTTCCAATGTGGCATATTTCTTTAGAAATTTTGAAGGGGATGAAAAACTTGAGGTCTGAAAGGCAAATAATACTAGATTTTTACTAAAAAGTAAGTTTTTGCAACAGCTCTTCTGTCAGGTGTAGTCCAAATCTGCAGTATATCAATGTAGTATCTAGTGGTTGCATCTTCAGTTTGATATTGGAGTATATACAACTAAGACAGTATCATCATGCAATGAATCTTGAAATTCTATAGACCATATTTACACATCAGGTTAGGTTAGATGATTGCAGTGATATCTTCTGATCTTTAACTTAATAGATTCAAAAATTTGCCATCCCAGTGAAACTGCTAGGCCTTTTTGCTTGACAGGCTGCGCATTTCACTCAGCTCTCCTTTTTCTGAACCTAAAGACTTGCGCTTGGGTGATCCTTCTAGAAGACATCTAGTCTTGATATAAAGACTCAACAGTTTGGAGAATCCACTGCTTCTGTTAGTGTTTTATGACAATGGCTAGTCATGATTACTGTGTCTTCCAGCTATTGCTTGTTATTACAATTTTTTCAGTAGGTTAAGGAGCTATTCAGTACTCAGACTTTTCTCTCTATGAGCATTCTTGTACACTGTAATGAAATAATTTCTCAGTTTTGTTTCTTGATAAACCAAGCTGATCAACTCCCCTCTTTTAAAGGGGGCAAAGCTAATTTGTATTGCTTTGCATTGGCCACAAACCAAGATTGAGTACACAGATGGTGACTGTGGGTCAACTGACATGTGGCAACTCGTTACTCTGCAGTAACACTTTTATTAGTGTGTGCGAGTCCTGCGTCTCTCACTGAAAGGATATTTTCTCAGCCCTTCCATCATTTTTATAGTTCTGACACCTTAATAAATTATTATCCTGGTTCTCTGCTCCCTCACTGTTACATTCAAGAGTGTCATTAGACTTCCTGGTCCCAGTATCATACTGGCTCATCTACCTGTCCACTCTGGCCTCTAGGTATTTATGAATGACACTTTCAGCACCCAGCCTCATTCTTTGTGAATAAGTGTTGCAGTGGAATGGCTTGATAGTGAGACAGCTGTGAACGAGGCTTGCTTATGCAGGATCTGGTACTACTATCTTGCCTCTAGGTTCCTGCTTGCTTGCTCACCATTGCTCCTTCTCCTCTGGCTTTGGACACTCCTGTCTTTCTGACTTTCCGTCTTTCTTTCTGTCTTTCTTATCTGCAATTAATACTACATAAAATGTCACTGTTTTCTTTGACCCAGTCATGCAGTTAGAGGTCTTCTACTGAAGAGAAATAAATAACAAAAACACTTTCCAAAGATCCAAACTCTGCATATTGCTCTGCTGAAAAGCTTCTAGTCTTGTGGATATGCATAGAGTACAGCTCCATAAAGCGGTGTGAAATATCAGGGTTTAGGTCTCTTTCCTTTGCAGAAGATATGAAAATCAGAATACTTGCTTTGTACAAACATTTCTTCCTACACTGACTTTACACCAGCATTAATGGTTTCATCAGTCAGTGTGGTTAAAAACGTCAGACCTTCAAAATCATAAGATAGATTTAAAAAATAACTAATTTTCTTCTCTTTTCGGTTTTTGAGCCTTTAGAAGTCTTATCTGTATGTCAAAATATTTATTTGCATCACTGCCAGTAAATAAGAGTCCAAACCAAGGACCAGGTTTACAAACAGAACAGTAAGGCAGCCTCTGGAGATCTGAGCATCTAAAAATTAGCTAATGGGAAGGCAATTGAGTGAATATAAGGAAATACCAGACCATTATTGGTCTGTATGACAGCCTGTGATCTTCACATACTGTTGCCCAAATGTTTCTTAAGACATTTTAAGTAGGGTTTTCAAGAAGGATTATGAGATAGATTGGGATGTTTAAGGGGGAATTATTACAAGAATGAGGGTCAGCGTGAGAGAAAGTGCACAAGGCCTTGTGTCCTTGAAATTTAACAGTTCAGAGTTGGAGGTTAACGTCATGGATAAAACAGGCAAAAGTTAATGTCTGTTTATTGAAAGGACATGCTAAAGGAGTTGTGAGAATAGCAGGGAGAGAACATGATGAGCTGGTTAGCATATTCAATGATCCCTCAAGCAGCTGCCTGGGATAGGACTCAAAATGTGTAAGGAATTTTTTTTTTCCATGGCAGTCATATCATTATTGCCTTTCACTGATTAACTCAATAACAGATTGTTTCATAGTATTTGCTCTATCTTTCTTTGATATCAATGTTTTTTCACAGAATTTCTTTCTTTGATAGTTTCAGATAGTTTGAGGAAATTTTTTTTCTTGGCCTTCTTTGTATGTACTCAGTATTTACAAGGATTCTGAGGTGTATTTATTAATTCTATTAAAGGTGATTTGAGGGAACACAACAAGAAGGTGGTTCATAGAAAATCTCATTACCCTCATTGCTTATCTTTGAACTTAAAAAATAAGCATGCAAATAAACGTAGTCTGTCAGCTGCTAATTACTGGATGACAATTTTCAGGCAGGTAGATGTTAAACTCAGAAATTTATGTAGTACATCTAAGTCACAGCAGATAAGTAAAACACTGTGTGATAAGCCTTGTTACTGGATCGTGTTGTTTTATCCCAAGTCTTATGATATTTTTCTCAAAGTATCAATCCCTGGTGTTCAGTTTTCACATAAATACTTTCAAAACAGATTCCACTTTTGAAAATTAGTTCCCACAGTTTTGGAGAAAGGCTTCTCGTGATTTCTAAAGGTACAAACCCCTAAAAGAGCAGGTATTTGGTTATTTTTAAGTCTCTTTCATTATTTTGAAGGTCTAACTCATGTTTTAATGATACCGATTACAGCATGTAACAGCTTTAGAATAGCAAGTGTGTCTGCTGTTTAAGAATGAACTCATGGCATTATTCTGTTGAAAATAATTCCTATTTGAAAACGTACTTGCTGTTGTATGTATATTTCTAGAGATTTATTTCTACAAATAAGTGCAAATTCTGCAAATTCAAAAAAGTTAGTTCAGAAAAGTATATTTTTAAGGTCCTTTTGCAGTTGGAAGTGCCTACTTGGGAACCTCTGTTACAAGCACATGCTTTTCCCACGCTTACCATGTAATCATGTTCCCTTGCATTGCTCTCACAGACTTTTGTGGAGAATTTACAAAGATCTATTTTCTCTACTATTAATAGTAACAACACCACCTGCAACTAAAGTGGTAGCATGTAGATAAAGGCAAGAAAGAAAACATGGAGAAGAGTGTTGGTATTTTGTGCTGTTTCCCTTAAAACTCCCAAAAGATACTGTTTTAACTGGTAGCAGAGGAGTATGCTACTTAAAGGGTGAAACTGGACAGGACTGAGTCTGTACAGCTTTCAGTGTAATGGGAATTTTGCTTACTGAGGTTTGGCAGAACTGCACCATTTTTTAAATTTGAATTTGGTAATAGTATTTGTAAGATATGGCCTGGATGAATGTGTGTACTCATGTGTGTTATATAAGAATGTTTCAGGTTTTTGGAATCCAGTGTTCGCTTCAGTGGGTCAGACTGAATATGTCTGCACAGCTCTTTCACGATGCCCTCAAGTGCTGCCCCTCTCATGGTGCCTCAGGCTGGATTGTTTTGTGTGGATCAAGCTGCAGACCCCTGGGCCATCTCTAGAACGCGCATCAGATGGGAAGCTCTCAGGGATACCGACTGCTGAAGAGTTATCTTGCTACAGTCCCAGGAAGGTTCTTCTAATATTCATGCTGTACAGATTGTGTTTCCCCTGCTACTTCACCATTTGTCATTATCCCTAACCGCCACAACCTTTCAGGTAACATCAGCAGGGGGAAACTCAGTCTTCCTAGTACCTAGGCAACTGTAAACACCACTGCGATCACAATATTCACAAGAACAAGCACATCATGGAGGGTCCCTTCTCAAGCCTCATGTCACACTGAACCACATCCTTCCTGTTGGCAGCTCAGCTGTGCCCGAAGAGATAACACAATGGAGGTAGACTGTCTTTCCATAGACATGCCTTTTTGATCTTACTCTGATCCTACAGCTCCAGCTCACCAATGAAAATAGTCAAGATCAGCAGTCTGTGGGCCACTTTTGCACTCACCAGACCATATTCAGTACACTGCACTCTGTTGCATCAGCTCCCTGATGTATAACTTGGGGTAAAATGTTTTCTTTTCTGAGAAATTACAGAATTACAATTCAGTCCCAGAATCAGCAAAGTTTCAGGTGACAGGACTTACACGGAAGACAACTGAATCGTGTTTAGGAATGAAGAGACATTAGTTCCCATGGGCACAAAGTGAAAAGACAAGAAGAATGTTCTCGGATTCAAGAATTTTTAGAAAGAGAAAAAAGAAAGCCTATATTGTTGTCAAACACAAAGCACCTTTATTTCTCATAAATTTGTTGTCAAGGAGAGACTCCTGAAAGTCAGTTCAGAAAACAGCAGTGCTCCGTTGCCCCACTGGAATTTGGAAACTAGAAAGTGGTCTCTCTTCAAAAAGACAACTTAGAATACTATGAAACCCTAAGAAATTAAATGCAATTTCATCTGCCTAGGGCCTGAGCAGGACAGAGAAGGAAAGACTGTCAAAAAAGGGAACTAAGACTGAAGTTCACCTGGATTTAACATGGAAAATAAGCATAGAAATTCAAAGTTTCCCCATTGCAATGAAGCATGGCTCAAAAAAAAGTAGAATTTAACAAAAGAGCATAACTCTGTTTTGTCTCCCAGAGTCAAGCTTCCAATCAAGAGTGAAGCATATGTGATCACGTACTTCATGAATGTCTGTTAAATGAAATATGATGACCTTTAAAATGGAGAACACATTTAGAAACAAAAGTAAGTCTTCTAGCCTGAAGTCTTCTCGCCTTGTATGGTAAAGTCCTCACCTATTCAAACTTACGCCAGATCACCTGCCTTGAATGGGAATCTCTGGCAGTGATGAACTAACTGCCTTGCATGCCCTTCAGGGGCCATCCTTTGCTGCATGGGTTGCTTGCCTGCAGCTGATGATCTGGAATCCATGAAAAGTGGTAGAAAACGTTAGTTTACTCTGTGGGACAACTGCTTGGTGATGGGGGACATGGCAGGCCCTAGGCAGTGCAGAAAGGAACTCCCTTCAGAGGTCATGGTTCTGCTCTTGAATCTGCCTGAGCAAGGTCCAGCTCTCCAGGTGCTCCTGACACTTGTACTTGGCTAGTTTGGCATTTCAGACCTACAAAGGGCCTCCTTTGTAGGCCCTTTGTAGCGCCTACACATCCTCCTGGGGAAAGTGCTTATAGCAGCTCTGAGTGGTAGGGAAAGAGCCTACAGAATCTGTACAACTTGGGCCAACCCGTGCCTCAGGAGGCTCTCAGGCAGGAAGGATTCTGTGGAGAAGGTCATTCCCTCAAGTTATACCAAGAAGACATAGTTTGTATAGTACAGCACTATGACTATGAATAGAACAGAATAGAATATTTCAGTTGGCAGGGACCTACAAGGATCATCTACTCCAACTGCCTGACCACTTCAGGGCTGACCAAAAGTTGAAGCATGTTATTAAGGACCTTGTCCAAATGCCTCTTAAACACTGACAGGCCTGGGGCATCGACCACCTCTCTGGGAAGCCTGTTCCAGTGTTTGACCACCCTCTCGGTAAAGAAATGCTTCCTAATGTCCAGTCTAACCCTCCCCTGGCGCAGCTTTGAACCATTCCCACGTGTCCTATCACTGGATACCAGGCAGAAGAGATCAGCATCTTCCTCTCCACTTCCCCTCCTCAGGAAGCTGTAGAGAGCGATGAGGTTGCCCCTCAGCCTCCCTTTCTCCAAACTAGACAAACCCAGGGTCCTGAGCCGTTCCTCATAGGACGTTCCTTCCAGCCCTTTCACCAGCTTTGTTGCCCTCCTCTGGACGCATTCAAGGACCTTCACATCCTTCTTAAATTGTGGGGCCCAGCACTGCACACAGTACTCCAGGTGAGGCCACACCAACGCTAAATACAGCGGGACAATCACCTCTTTTGACTGGCTGGTTATACTGTGTTTGATGCACCCCAGGATGCGGTTTGCCTGCTTGGCTGCCAGGGCACACTGCTGACTCATGTTGAGCCTGCTGTCAACAGGCTCTGTGCACTTCTCTCTGTGCTTCTAAGGTGTCCCATCAAGGAGATGCTTTACCAGGCATCACAGTGTCAGAATGGCGATGGCACCTGGTTTATTATACCATATATATACAATTATATTATTGTGGAGTGTGAGACATCAACTTGAGGCAAATACCAGCCTGCCTCCTCTGCCTTGGCCAATTTCCCAAGGGTCGCGTGGCAGCCCAATTCTCAGGCTCCCACATGGAGTTCCAGCCGGACTGCCCAGCTCCTTCTTGGAGATGGACTTGCGTGATCTGAAGGACCTCACAGAACTTGTACCAGAGTTTGAGGGGTAATAGCCAGTAGCATCGAATCGTGTGATAGCAAGGAAGTGGTCTTTCAAAAAGGTCAGGAGGTGAAAAAGAAGAGGAATTGGTGAGGGTAGGACGAGAGTAACGATGAAGGAGTAGTGTATCCTGTCTTGTCCATCCTGCAGGATGAGTCATGCTAATGCAGGACCACCTGATGAACTGTATTTGCGATATCTGCTTAAAATTTGGAGCTGAGCTGTCCACAGAGTTTGGCAGCTCTTGGGAGGACAAAGGAAAACTTAATCTCATCTCTACAGTATATTGCCAGTCCATCTCTGTGCTGGAGGGTAGCAGACTGGAGAAGACTCGGAAGGCAGATCAGCTCTAGACCATGCAGTGCATTCCCCTTGCAGTACAGAGAACATTAAATTTCAAATTAATGTCATATTTTTACTTGTGTGCTCTTGTGTTCTTGCATACTGGCCACAGGCAGAAGTAGCGATTATTCAGGAGTGTGATCATTGCCTATCTCAGTTGCTCCTGCTTGGGGAAAGGGAATTGAGGCAGCGCATCACAACAGCCGGGCTTCTCTAAAGCACGCAGTATAGAAGGCAGGTTTTGAGTGGCTAGCAACCTTGGGCTGAGATGAGTGTGGGTGTGTCTGACATTTGATGTAGGGGTATTTTCTCACTGGATTAATCAGGGTTGGTTGATTTGACCTTGATGCTGTCTCTGAGGATTATTTTATAGGGTAGTATTGGTGCAGCCATTCCATCTTCTATTTCAGACTGCGCTTTGTGTATCAGGATTTTAGTTACAAAACTTTGATTCAATTGTGGGTCTGATTTTATGGAGTTATCAAATAGGAAGTGCTTCCAGACTGGTGGGCAGTGGATTTAGGATTGTGAGTATGTCTGTCTTAAGTTTCCATTAATAGCCAGTCAACATCTGGAGAGTTTGGGAGTTTTTCTTTTACATCAGGGAGTTTGTCTTGAGATACAGAAGTCAACAATTCAGATCTATGGCTTAGGTGAGTTCTCTGCCTTCTAGACTTGAGACATTGTCCCTCTTTTTCAGCAAATGTTTAAGTAATTGATGCAACTGAACATAATCAGCAGGCAAGACTGAGAACAGCCCCACTGAAAAACAGAGCATGGTGCATCTCTGTTGAGAGGGACAGCTTTTCACATCTGTAGTGGTAAGTTAAAGGTACAAAAATACAGCATGGGTCCTCGAGTGCAATCAGCCATACT
Source organism: Aptenodytes forsteri (assembly GCF_000699145.1). NCBI lineage: Eukaryota > Metazoa > Chordata > Aves > Sphenisciformes > Spheniscidae > Aptenodytes > Aptenodytes forsteri. Next base: position 4,661,234 of record NW_008795017.1, read on the forward strand.
GCTTAGTTGTTAGAACCGTCCCTGGCATAGGTTGTCTTCCAGAAAATGTGTTAGCACACATTGGGAGATAGGACAGTGCACTAATATACACTAATAAACACTACTAAATGTACCCTGTGTTTTAAAATCCCTTGAGACAGACAAAGAGTTTGAGAATTACTATAAAAACGTTGTAATCATTGGACTTTAAAAACAGCCGTGTGTTCTGCACCAGTTCTATGAGTCTAACCTCCCTTTCTCGGTATTTAGCTTCTGAAAGTGAAACATTCTGATTCCAATTTAAAAACAAAATTCATCTAAGAAGACGTATTTTATTTCCTTTGAGAAAAATGAAACAAAAAGTACTTTGGTCAATACAATCCCTGTTCTCATGTAGTTCAGTTTAACTGCTGATATGCTTACCCATCTCTTTATGTCTGATACCCATAAAGGGGTGAGACTGATACACAGAGATTGGTTCTTCATCCTTTCCCTCTTGGCATCATGTTTAGGAGCCTGTTTTTGAATGTGGATCTCTCCCAAACTGTTGGGCTCATCCTAAATATGTTAACTAATGCTACGGCTGGCACCTCACTTTGCTAAATCTAGCTGCTTCAGTCACAGTGGCCCTGCACTCTGTAGGTTTGAATTTAGCATTTTGTGGGTTTTAAGCACACCATTGTATTTCCTGTGCTGTCATCTAAATAATTATGCAGTCTGCTCTCATTGCACTTAGCATAGCACTACAGTCTTAACTTTGCTTGTATCATACCTATTTATGCACAACCTATTACTAAGTCATTACCCTCCAACACTAGTAGCTATCCATTTTAAAATGCAGTCCTAAGTATGGAATTGCTGCCAGGCACTTTCAGAGTTCATGGGAGGGTCTGGCAGTGTTCCTGCAGTTGCAGGACAATGGATGCAGGGACTATACTTGGATAATACTGTTCAATGTTAAGTTAGACTTGATATGATAATGGAGTTTCTTAGAGTACAATTATAATGTTTTGAAGTACATAATAAAATTATGTGGGAAATGGTAAACAGCTGAAAAAGCAAAGCATAAGGATTTAAATCATCTCTGAGGCTGTTTCAAGAACAGCAGAGGCGCTTAGGCAGTAGAAAGATGCGCATGTCAGAAATGAATAGATAGGACCTGAAGGCTTATAGACTTCAGAAAGAAAACAGAATGAACTAAAACTAAATCAATACAGCAAGATGTATATTAATTTTCCAGTCTCCCTTATTACTTATTAAACGCAGTTTAAGGAAACAAAATAATTTCATTAAAGAGGGAGGATTGGGATAACTAAGTAACTTTAACTCTTTGAAGATAACAATTATAATGGTAATAAGAAATCCACTACAGGCAAAACATTCTAGCTTTGAACTTCATCAATTCAATTGTTATTTTGCCACTAAAGAGAAAGCCAAAAAAAATCAAATTTGTATTTATGAGGCATTTATTGTGGATAGAGAATTAAATCATAAGCATGAATTGTAAATAAAAACATTTGTGATTAATGGAAATTACAGGAAAAAACAAAGAGAAAAATAGAGATTTGTCTGAAGCACTGAATTATATACATTGTTAATGTTTGGTAAGTAACAGACAATCTGAATAAGGCTTGCAAGGTCTTCAATATGTACAAAAAACCAAGAGTGTTATAACAAAGACCCTCTTTCATTGGTGTTATCAGCAGCTGATCCCTACCAAGCTTTGTAGGATTAGTGGCAGACAGTGACGAACTTCAGTAGAAATGTACAGACTTGTGGATGCCACAAAGTTCAGTCCTTTTATATCAGCTTTATTTGTGTTTGAGCAGAGTTGCACTAACTCTCTTAAGGTATCTGCCAGTCTTTCTTTTGGTATCACTATCTAATGACTAAAAGGTAGTGAAATGGGGTAATGAGTACACGGTTCTCAGTGGCTAAAAGAACGTATCATCAGTACCCAGAGGAAAAAGAGAAAACAATCCATTGTTAAAGTTTAAATAGGAAGAAAAAGGGACACAATCATGATGTGCTTTAAAAAAAAAAAAAAAAAGGTTGCTGCCTCAAAAAATGGTTTAAATAGTCCATCAAGAAAATACTTACACTTAGAATCCAAGGAGATGTAATACCTTGTGCTGTAAGTAATGAACTTTTCATGCCTTGGCACAAAAAAGTATGAGCATATTATCAATGAAGAGACACAAATCACATGCCAACATGTTTCTTGGTGTGTAGTAGCTAGTAAGTTTATCTGATTAAAAATAATAATCATTTTAAAAATCCTTCAGTTATGTTAACATTAACATTTACAGTATCGTATGAAGAAAATAAAAAAATAAAGACTAACAGCTGACTTGCCATTAAGAATTCAAAGGCAGTAGTGCTTGTATGCAGTGCAGTTGCTTATTGTTATGCATGTAAGGAGCCTAAGGCAGCCCCTTAATTCCTCTGCATTAGCATCCCAAGTAGCGGTACATGAAGAAAATCTGGCTCCACACAACTAGACTGTCCGTATAGGTCAGAGTAAGCTGAGCATGAGAATTTGCCCCATACTTGCCATGTGCATGAATGACATGTCATGGAGAGTATCTTCGCCAGATTGAGAGCTGATGCAATCCACTACCTCCTGGGACCAACAGGGGGGCTGCCCAGGAGATTCAGGCTCTCTGAGCTCAGCTTAGTAATTGACTGTTAGCTTCTCCTAGCCTAAATTAAAAATATCTGAACAGTATTTTTATTAAACTTACAGATCCAAATCTAAATCTTTCTTGCTTTGTTATCCACATGACCAGTCTCATTCATCTGAATTAGATTATCTTCATGAATTAAAAAAGCAAGATTTGATCATTATTTCTGTGTGATTCATTTAGGTTTAGGATAACAGCATCTATAAATAATGTAACATAGTCTGAAATTCATTTCAGAAAAACAGAGCCACCACAGTTTCCACAATTGTGAATGGAGCATGTGGTTTCTGAACACCTCTGAAGTGAGGCTACTCTGGTGCAAACTGCAAGCAACCTAATTTGACATTTATGGCTTTACAATCTAATTTTGTCCTGTAAGAGAATAATAGATTCTGCAAAAACTTGTGATGAATTCCAGTATATGCTTCAAAACACATATGCCATTTTGAAAGCAACTCAGACTTTTTCTGAAGCGTTTTTTAAATGTTGGAAAACTTGTTGACTAACCCTCTAACCAAGGGAAAAGAATTAGTGCAGTAATTTGAAAGCAATTTATGAGAGTCAACCAAGAGATTTGATATAACATTCCAAGGAAGTCACATGATTTCCATTCACATATTTTCATTATCTTTGCACTAACAGGCAACACAGCATTTTATTTCCAAAGCTATTGTGTTATCATAACTCTCATAAGAGAGCCATTACAGTGCACAGTTGTTTTTGGCCAACGGTAGAGATGATTCGCTTTATGATACCTATCTTTTTGGAAAAAAAATATAAATTTGGAGGAAGTTCTTTAATGCAGGATGTCTGGTTATTTGATCACAGTGGTCTGTGGTCCTTCTGGCTTGAGTAGCTCTGTATTTGCATTTCCACATGTACAACTGCAAAATCAGAACAGGGTAGGTACACTCTACCAATGAAAATTCCTCATTTCCTGCACTTAATCAAAAAAACAGTCTAGATATTGGCAGCTCATTTAAAAAAAATCGAGAGATACCACTTTCCCCAAGTAGGAAAAAGGTAAACATAGCTGCAAACAGTTTTTCAGCTTCTATAAATGTACTCAAAAAAAATGGAAAATGAAAATAAATATACTTCACCCATATTTATAAAGCAGTTACACACGACAATTTATGGAAACCCAGAAAGTGGGGTAAATGTTCACATACATATATAATGAAATTTAAAGTGCATGTATGTCAAATATGTATCAAACTGATGGATTCTTTATAAATGCCTAAGAGAGAGATTTATTATTTATATTGCTCCAGGACTGTACTATTTTCTTTTCAGTAAAAAGTGGGGTGATGTGTTTCCTTCCTCGAAGAATATAAAACTCCACTTAAGCAAATAGATTGGATTCTGTACCTTTAAATTTGAAACAAGCTATTTTATAGGGGTGGGATGGTGTGCAAAATGAAATGTAGCCATAATTGTTAAGGTTTGTGACATACTGTGTATGGCTCAAGCTGTTATATCTATTCCTATATGCATTCAATTAAAGAACCCATCTTCAATGATGTATTCTAGCGCTCTCCTGGGAACTAATCCAATGTCTTTAGCTATCTGTTTTACATGAAACCAATTATTGTAATATCTCTAATGTGTAAGTGGTATTGTCGTGAGTGCCATTTTAGCATGGTCCAAAGTATTTATTTCTATGAGATTTTCTATCTACTCTTCAAATTTATTATGCTTTCAAGAATATCCACAGAGTCACATTAGCATTTTTGTATCCCACAGCCAAATGTTCAAGCAAAATTTAATACGAGATAAATAATCAGCTGACTAAACTCAGTGCTCTCCACTTCTGTTTACATAAAATGACCTCTTGCTGGTGCTTAACCTCTCTCTATCCCCATTCTAAGTTCCCTGTGACAGCCTACACACATTATTTGTTATAATCCTCTGTTTTTCCCTGGTGCTGTGTGATGCTAGCTCAGCTCTGCTATAGACTACAATCACTGTCTGGAAAACTCTGGGAATGAGAATGAAAGCAATGTTATAGGAGTTTGCAGAAGAAAGGTTCTGTCTCATGTTACCACAAATTATCGTTTTGCAGCAATAAAATGTACCCACAAGCACTGAGGTCTCAGTTGTGCCACAATCTGACCATGTGTCTGAGCTAGTGCAGTTCTCCTTTGTACATTTCTGCCTTTCCAGAAGTACAGTGGGGATAATTATCTAGTCCAAAAGAATGTTTAGACTTTGTGCATTAACATAATGTTTGTTTATTGCAAAACAGTATGTAATTTTCATGAATTATTATTAGCAGGTTCTGACTTCCTATTTGCATGAAAAGTGCTTTTTTTGTGGAAAACTCCAAACAACTGTGAGGTAGCTAAGCATCATTATCATCACTGTTGCCATTGCCATGGTCTGTTACTGGTAGCTCACTTTTACTAGTTGACATTGTATACAAGGCGCTGTATGAGCTCTTCAGTGACCTAACATAGCAGTCCTTTAATGACCTCATTTTATAACAAAACTTTCCTTTATGCCAAGAAGTTATAAAACCTATCATCAGAACAAGTGGGGAACTTTGATTTGGTGATGCTTTGGCCTCACTTTATAAAAGGAAAATAGCTAAAATGTGATGAAGTGACAAAACACAGTACTTGCATCTGAAGCACAGGAATGGGAGGTATGCAATGATTCAGCGGCAAGGTACAGTGGGATGATCTGTTTTTTCATTTGAGTGAATTTGCTGTATGTCTCATGAGGAGCTTGCCAACAAACGTTTAAAGAAAGACTATGTCATAGAATCATAGAATAGTTTGGGTTGGAAGGGACCTTTAGAGGTCACCTAGTCCAACCCCCCTGCAACAAGCAGGGACATCTTCAACTAGACCAGGTTGCTCAGAGCCCCGTCCAACCTGACCTCGAATGTTTCCAGGCATGGAAACATGTTCCAGTGTTTCACCACCCTCAGCGTAAAACATTTCTTCCTTATATAGATATATATAAGTCTCAGTCTACCCCCCTTTAGTTTAAAGCCGTTCCCCCTTGTCCTGTCGCAACAGGCCCTGCTAAAAAGTTTG
>NW_008795017.1:4667369-4669895 GCF_000699145.1 Aptenodytes forsteri
CTTGGCCTTGTTAAACCTCATGAGGTTCACACAGGCCCACTTCTCCAACTTGTCCAGGTCCCTCTGGATGGCATCCCGTCCCTCTGGTGTGTCAACAGCACCACTCAGCTTGGTGTCATCTGCAAACTTGCTGAGGGTGCACTCGATCCCACTGTCTATGTCATTGATGAAGATATTAAACAGTATGTGTTAGGGTTTGTTTTGTTAAGGAGGTCCCAGGGTGATTTAAAGCTTTTCAGATGAGACACGTACATACAGCAAAGTGTTGTTTCAAAGGAAGAAAATGTACTTACTGGTATGACTATGGGGAGGCAGTAGTAAAACTGCATTGACGGATGGATGCCTGCAATAGCAGCCTATTAAAGGTGGACTATAGCAAGGCTCAATATCTGGCTGGAAGCTCATCTTCTAAGCCACTCTTGTCACCTGCTAACTGAGACATTGCATGTCACAGTCATTCTAGTATAAAATCCCTCAATGCACTTTTATTTTCAATCTGAGAAAAGGAAAGAATGATTCTGCCCAATCAATACTAAGAAATCTTCTGTCTTTTGAATGGGAGGGACACATTGATTTTTTAAAGACCTCAAAAATCCTGAGATCTTGTCTGTTCTTTCTGAGGAGTCTTCTGTTGGAAAAACATGCAGTTAGCCTTTCTTCCACTAGGACTGGAAGTCTATTGAGTCTGCAAACTGGAAATCAGCCTCGAGCTGAATTGGACTTACTGACTCAGTATCAATGGGAAATACACTTCTGTTGGCTCCTTCTGCTATATGCTTATCAAAAATGCTATTACATTAAGAATATTTTGATTCTGTATGCAATGTGTAATATAAATAATAAATTCTTTGGCAGGACTGTGTATACTACATAGCTGAACTGTAATTGTGTTTGCTTTCATTTTCCTAATTTCTGTGAGTTAAATTCTTAATCACTAGCCTGCACTAACAACTAATTGAATTAAGCTTCCTCAGGCTGGTGGTGATAGTGATTTTCAGCTAAAATAGTAGTAAACATGCATTGGAATAAACATTACACAATGGTAGATTTTAACAGAAAGGAAATGATTATTGAGTGTTGCTGGAGGGGCTAAAATAGTATAAATAAACAGAAGAGAAGACAAAGACCAAGGGAAGTACAGTCCACAAAGCTAATTTAAGCATATTTGAAACCTCTGCGAAATTCAGATGAAAAATGAAAGGATTGCTTTATGATATTCTTGTCCACTTGGCCCAAAATCCTGTACTACAGTAAAAAAATCAGGATTTATCAGTACATTCATCAAGGGTGATTATCTTGTTATGTATAGAGCATTATAGGATTCCTCATTTAAGATTAACTCTAAGAAGTTACTAAACAGTTCAATGGAAAAAAGGCGCTGAAACAACAACAGGCTCTACCCAAAAGAAAGCATATATCAGCAGAGGAATTTGTTGGGTATTGCTTTGTTCTTTTTTGCTTGTCTTTACAAAAGGAGGCAGAAACATCACTTGGATAAATAAATATGGAATAGGGCACACCCACAGAAGTCTGGTACTGTGACCTGAGAAAAAACTGAGAAAGAAAAAGAGATTTTTAATCAAGTTTTGGATGGGAGAAATTTGAGGATGTGAGCTGTAGAATTATGTACTATTATTTTGATTTTTCTTGTATTTAAAGAAAGAGAGCCTGTTTGTAAATAAAGGAAAGAAACACAGTAATTGCTCCAACATCAGCTCCCCCTTCTCCATGGAACGACCCACCTAGAACCCAGAAAACTGGCTAACCTTTTGGATCAAAAGGCAATAAGAGTGTGTGTTTGAAACCAGGGGATAGGAAATATTAATAGGATCCAGAATAAACCTGCAGTGTGCCAGGATGTCTGTTCTCCCAGGATTCTTTTTCCACCACAAAACCTGGAATCGGATGATCATAACTTGTATTATACATTGTCATTCAGAACTGGAGTATAAGCAATAGCAAAGCACTAAACAACATTTCAGCCTGTCCTTTTGGAGGCAACTCTGACTGCTTCCAGGATTCCTCCTCCTTGTAGCACACCCAGACAGTTGAAGCGAAACAAGCAATGAGATTCAGGTACACAACTGCACCAGTGAAAGGACCAGGTATCTGCTAAAGGACCAGCAAAAAGAGGAGAAGCTTAGCAAAATGAACATTTCCATAGAGGAGTTTAAGTGAGGACTCAGGGATTGTTGAAGCAGTTCATAGAATCATAGAATAGTTTGGGTTGGAAGGGACCTTTAAAGGTCATCTAGTCCAACCCCCCTGCCGTGGGCAGGGACATCTTCAACTAGATCAGGTTGCTCAGAGCCCCGTCCAACCTGACCTGGAATGTTTCCAGGCATGGAAACATGTTCCAGTGTTTCACCACCCTCGGTGTAAAAAATTTCTTCCTTATATCTAGTCTCAATCTACCCCCCTTTAGTTTAAAGCCATTCCCCCTTGTAGTCCACTAATGCAGTCACTCCATCATAGAAGGTCACTAGGTTAGTCAGGCAGGACTTGCCCTTAGTGAAGCCATGCTGG
>NW_008795017.1:4669964-4671582 GCF_000699145.1 Aptenodytes forsteri
GCCTCAGCATAGCTTCCAGGAGGATCTGTTCCATGACCTTCCCAGGCACAGATGTGACACTGACTGGCCTGTAGTTCCCCGGGTCTTCCTTTTTTCCCTTTTTAAAAATGGGGGTTATGTTTCCCCTTTTCCAGTCAGTGGGAACTTCACCGGGCTGCCATGACTTCTCAAATACAATGGATAGTGGCTTAGCAACTTCATCCGCCAGTTCCTTCAGGACCCGCAGATGGATCTCATTGGGTGTCATGGGCAACTGCAATGGTTTAAATCCCAGACTTAGCATGTTGCATCATGTGTCCTGCTGCATCCATCCCATCTAGTGACCCTTACAACCTGCTGTTCCTCAATAGAAGGTATTTTTCAGCACTAGAAGGAATCTTGGTATTCTGGGGACATATATCAACTGCCATACTTAAGGTACAAATGCTGAGGGTGGCGTGGTGGAGGAAGCTGCAGATATGCAGCATGTAGCAGACAATGCAGTGGTCTCTTGGCCACTGGCACTAACTCTGCATCATCTGCTCTCACTTCAACAAAAGCATGGAAGACATGATCACCTGGACAGAATCCATAAGGGAGCAATAAGAGTAATTGGAGGTCTAGAAACCTAAGGAAAGATTAGATGAATAAGGGCTATTTATTCTGTGGAGCAAAGACAAAGGAAAGCCTCATAATAGTCTTCAAAACTTCCTAATGGTGAGGAGTAGAGCACTGGAATAAACTGTTTGCAGCGATTGCACTCACTCTAAGTCTTCAGGAGCTGCGCAGACAAGGCCCCATGAGGAACGGTGGTGGTATAATCTTGGGATGAATTGGTGGGCTGTGCCACCTCTGCCTAAATTTTTATGATTTTATAATTAATACACATCGTTGCATTTGCATCCTAGAGTAGACAAACCAATAAAGAGATTCATTAGACATGGAAGAGGATTACAGGGATTTAGTTAAGAATATTGCTGTAATCAGTCCCCTCTTACCACACTGAAAGGATTCTTGCTCAGAATTCAGAGGCCCAAACAACTCTGCAAGCCATACTACCGATGCCATTCCTCTTCAGTCGTCAAGTTGTTATTCAATTGCTCTTTTAATTTCCTTTATTATAATTTGTTTTAATTAATTTTACTCCAATAAAAAAGAATTACTCATATTTACCAAAACCAGAAGTATTTTATAACTTGTATTTGTATAAATAGAATATGTTGCCACCTATTTGGGAACTATTCTGTGGACTTAATACTGCTAAACCACATTAAGTTCATCCAGCTCTTCTTAAGTCCTTCAGTATATTGCACTAACAAGCACACTCTGGAGAAATGCTTCTGGAATCACCTCCTATCTTTTAAGATAGCATCAGAACGGTTCCAGTAATTATTCTGTCAATCAAACCCATTTTACTGAACTACCTGCACAATCTGATTTGACTGTGCAAAGTAATGATAACAATGAAACAGAAGATCAGCACATGAACAAAAGCCCTGATAGAATTAAATCTGGCCAGGGACGTCAAGGGCAACAAGAAAAGATTCTATAGGTACGTCGGGGATAAAAGGAAGGCGAGGGAAAATGTGGGCCCTCTCCGGAACGAAACGGGAGACCTGGTTACCTGGGACATGGAGAA
>NW_008795017.1:4672796-4679470 GCF_000699145.1 Aptenodytes forsteri
TGAAGAAAGGCTGAGAGAGTTGGGGTTGTTCAGCCTAGAGAAGAGAAGGCTTCAGGGAGACCTTATTGCAGCCTATCAGTACTTAAAGGGGGCTTATAAAACAGATGGCAGCAAACTTTTTAGCAGGGTCTGCTGCAACAGGACCAGGTGGAATGGCTTTAAACTGAAAGAGGGTAGATTGAGGCTACATATAAGGAAGAAATTTTTTATGCTGAGGGTGATGAAGCACTGGCACAGGTTGCCCAGAGAGGTAGTGGATACCCCATCCCTGGAAACCTTCCAGGTCAGGTTGGACGGGGCTCTGAGCAACCTGATCTAGTTGAAGATGTCCCTGCCCATGGCAGGGGGGTTGGACTAGATGACCTTTAAAGGTCCCTTCCAACCTAAACTAGTCTGTGATTCTGTATACCCTCTGTCTTTCAGAACTGCAATCGTCTTTGTGTAGTTCAGCCCTTTGTTACATTTTAACAAATTCTGTTACACTATAACAGATTTGGGTTGTGTCTGCACTTTTCTTTTGCTAAGCAGGAAAGTTGCCACAGTAATTTTGGGGGCTATTAAGACAGTGTTGGGAATAATCAATGAAATAACAGCCTCTCTGATATAGGCTGTGCCAGCCCTATGCCTGGTCTGGCATAGGCTGGGGGTCTGGGATGCAAAGCAGGGCAAGCACCATTAAAAAAAGACTGGGAGCAAGATTTGCGGAAAACAATTGTATGTTGCTTTCACTCCAACATATGCATAATTTCACAGCACAGCAAGCAGCAGTCAGGGGTTTTGCATAAAATAGTCGGTCAGGGCATTCTGCACAATTTGCCCCTCCCATTTAGCCCGGGTGAATGAACAAGCTGTGGCAGGCACAGGTGGTGACCGTGGCTCCATTTGGGCTTCTTGCTTTCTGCCTTGTGCCATCTGCTTCTCTTTGCTCCTGCAAATACCATGCAGGAGACAGCAGAGAAGCAGAATCCTGTTAAGGTTAGTCTGAGATCTGACTCTCTTCCTTTCAAGGGCCATTCCTCTGGCCTTCAGGTGATCAAGCACATTTTCTACAGCCAATCCCCCCACATTTGGAGCTCATTTCATAGCTATGAGACATCTTGTTTCTTATGGGACAAGATGGTTTTGGAGGGGGAGTCCCTTTATCTTCATGGCTAGACTGAATTCTTCACAGAGAAGTCTTAGTTGAGTCCTCTCTCTTTTTACAGTGCTATGGTACCTGAAACTGATTGCATCTGGGCTGCTGTGGTCCTGCTGTCCCCCTCAACCCCAGATGCATGTTCCTATCCCTTCCATTGCACAAGCTCATACAATTATGTGGTGAGCTGGCTTTGGGAGCTGCTCTGGCTGAGAAATAATCACTTTCTTTGTGGAGCCAGCTGTCAGCCCCCTGAACTGTCTCAGCGTGCGGTTGCATTAGAAGCAGTGCTAGCAAAAAGAAAAGGATGGGAATGCAGTTGGGAAGTGAGGGTTGGCAGGACTACAGCAGCCCAGATTTAGTACCACTGACTGCCGTACAGTTGCACTGTCCATTTCTGAATGTGCTCACCTTGATGTGTGTGATGTACTTTGAATGGGTCCATGCCTCTTCACACAGCTCTCTGACCACTTCCATGGAGATACCCAGCCTGCTGCTGCTGCTTCTGCTGCTGCTGGAGGTAGGGGTGAAAGTGATGTGTTGCTCATGCAGTAATAGGTTACAAATGGTGATGTAAAACATTATATCTGCTACTGAGCTGGGTGGTAATGGTAGGTGATTGAGCAATGCGCAGATCTCACACTTACGATTGTGGAAATACGGCCTAGATCTCACACTTACGATTGTGGAAACATGGTCTAAGTGTACAGCTTTGCATCATTTCCTCTGAATTCCCTCTCATACTTTCTTCTGAGTATTTTTCCAATATGTCAAAATCACTTTGAATTCTAATCCTGTCAGCCAATATCCTTTCAGTCCCTTGCAGTTTCATGTTGTCTGCAAATTTAATAGAAATGTTCTCTAGTCCATCATCCAGGTTGCAAATGAAACTTTGAATGAAACTGGACCTGGGCCAGATTCCTATAGCCACAAGCTTGATAGAAAAATGTCACTTGATTCATCCCTCAGTTTTGACAGTGGTCCATTAATAATTACTCTTAGCATATTGTTATCCAATTAGGTTTTGTACCTACCTTCCATTAGTTTCAACTAAATGTCTTCTGAAATTCATCCCTCCCAACTGCATCCCACCTAATGGGTTCTCATATACCAAGATGATGGGCACTTTCAGGGACAGTTTAATTGACCTCTGAAGGCAGCCTATTTCTACACTTAAGGTCACTTGAACACATATTATCTAATCTTCCCACAAGGGTGGGGAATTAATATGGTGATTTCACAACAGAATGACAATAAATAAATTACCTGTCACTGAACTACATTTTCTGTTTGCATTTGCAGAGCCTGGAAGTCAGCATCTTCCCCTACCCTTTCTTTCATGCCTGTGAATGAAAAAGGTCTGCTGACTTTTTTCACAGAAAAGCAAAAAAAGCAAAGCCTCATTAGTGGCGACTGTTCCTCATAGTTTTGCAGCCAGCAAGGCTGTTTGTGCTTTTCTTCGTGGAAGTGGAACATGTATGTGCCATCCCCATGGCAGTAAAGCTCACACACTGTTTAAAGCAATAGCTCCTTGCACACATCGATAGGCAGTTGGGGCTGCAAACCCAGCTGCTCCCAAAGTAAGCCTTTATATCTACATGCTATGATATAGCATATTCAGTGTTGGTCTTTAAAATACTATGTTTGTTCTTTTATCTCACTGTTTTACAGTTCCCTACTTGCTGCACGTAATTGTCACTAAGGTGAAGGAGATGGCAGGTGATCCCTGCCATCTCTGTTTAGCCATTCCTTTCAGTGGTAAACTGAAAGCCAAGGAAAAAGGTGCATGGCGGTGGAACTATAGAAATAATGTCAATTAATAATAGCTGAAGAATGAAAAAACACCATTCAATCTTTCTTTCCACGATTTTCAGAGGAAAGCTTAATTGAAGGCTTAAGACCCATATGATTCAATTCCATACATAAACCAGTTGCCACCTCCATTTTTGCCTGGAGGCCAATGCTTGCTCTCTGGCTGCAATAGTTTGTGTCTAGAGGCAGCTTTGGGTTTGCTTAGTGAGAAGGTATTATTTGAAGTGTGCACATGTATCCTGCCAACCTCGAAGACACAAAATCTCCTTTACACATAAGCAGACAATCATATAACAGAGTATAAAATACTTAATTAGCTTATCACAATCACTTGAAGGTGAGTGAGGAAATGTTTTCTGCCATTGGATAGCATTTGTATGGTGATATAAGTTCACTGTGGTGATGGTAGTCAGCTCAGAGATATTTTCTCTCTTCTTATACAAGAGAAATTGTAGAAATCACCAGATTTTTTTTCCATTATAACTGAATCATTTTGCTGGTTGTGATAAAGAAGTCTCTGTAGTAAGTTGGATAGAATTAGGTCACGGCAACATGCAGTCAGTCTCTGAGTCTGCCAGATATTTCAGTTTTGACCTTTACTGTCCACAGTACTGTAGTTAATTACGACTAGGGAGTACTTACCATTTTTAGTCTTCAGAGAAATCTCTTAGCCAAGCTGCTTACTAATCATAACGTAGTGTCTGTTGGTAGCTTGTACTTTTTTTACAACTGTGTGGCATCTACCACCATTGTAGCAGACCATGATAATGACCTTCAAAATTGCATCACGTTTAGATGTTACATCTGGAAATCACTTAGCACAATGATACTATGTCTGTATGGTATAGGGGACATGAATTCCCTTTGCCTTGCACCTTGCTAGGTAATGCATATTGCTATAAATCCAAGGTAAACATGATACTGCTCTGATGTTTACTATTTTATATTCACTTTCTGGGATATAAATTGGTACCTGCTTCAGGGCAGTGATGAAAACATCTTCAGACAGAAAGACATTAAGTCAGTATCTTCCCCTATGGCTGGCTGAAAATCTGTGGTGCATGGTACTGCATGTCTAATTGTGATTTAGCACTTTTGGAAACTGCTGCAGAACTTCCAGAAAGATGTTGAACCTGTCCCACTAATCAGAAGTAGTAGGAAAAAAATAACAGCAAAGGCAGGAAAGCGCCAGTCACCCACAGAAGACTGCTGTCTTGAAATAGAGAAACTTAATCTGACAGCACCAAGTAGGAACAGATCTTTCAGAAAAAGGTTCAAGGTCTCTTTCAAGGGGATGTCTACTGGAGAAGCATCGGGTTAATGTCCCCTGCAAGCAGGAAAAAGATCACAGTAACAATAAGAGCTGTGTGGGAGGTCCTTCACAATATGCCTTGATTAAAGAAAGATGACTACGTGTTTAATTCTAATTTTACTGTCTGAAAGAAGAAATAAAATGCTTAAGGAAAATGTATTCCTAAACTCAATGAAATCAACCACAGCCTAATAGCTTTAATGCCAAGATATCTGCCCACAGTCTAATCAGAGAGATGTTTTATGAGGCAAGCAGCTTCTGACACTACTATGGCAGTGTCAGCCAACTCTTGCTTGAATAAAGCAACCAATAAAGCTACATAGCATGTAATTTAAGAATTTTTTAAGCTGCTGATTTCACAGCTATGGAGATATATGCTATGGAGCAAAGGAAGTGGAATATTAGTAACTGCTATTGTAGGTTACCACCCGCCAGACTTTTTATGAATAAGATCCAACATTTCAAGCTTTAAGCACTCATTAATTTTTTTTAGCTCCCAGGAACTACAGTACCCATTTTATTAAAAACCCTTTCAAGCTTCTCAGCAAGTTTCCTCATGAAATCCAGCTGGCTAATTCTGGTACAATTAGCTAATATTCTTTTTTTCCTTAAGGATTTACCCTTCTTTATCAGTTCAGATAAATATCTAATTGACCCAAAGCGTCACAATAAAGCAATGGTGCATCCTGAATGAAAAGACAAAGTGTAGAGAAGGACTCCTATAAGAGGGTTAATTTTCACAGTCATAGTTCCCCCTCCAACCAATTCTTACTCTGTTTGTTTAAACATTTAAGGCATTCTTGTTTTTAAAAAATATTTTTTTTCCCTAAAGTTCAGGCCTTGAGATAATAGATCTACAAATTATGTCAAGGTAGCAAACATACTTCAGCTACAAGTTTCCAAGGATATATTATAAACTGTTGTCTGCAGAAATGTCATTTTAACACCCCTTCCTCATAGACATCCTGGATACTCATGCCACATATTTATTGTCAAGAAATGTTTGCAACAACTTGCAAAAAGATTTGGGCATTTGCCCACAGCCTAAATTTAATGCAACTCAGGATATAAACATCACTGGTTTAAGCCTTTGCAGTATATTAGAGACAGAATTAGTTTTTCAGTGTTTGTTTTTATATGGTTCCCTATGGAGACTGAAGAGACTAATTTCTTTCCCCAAGCACAGGAATAACAGATGGTGTCAGTCAGGTAGACCGGCCAGGGCGCATATGAACAGACAATCAAGAGATGAGAAGATTTACTTTGGAAACACAATAGAGAACAGCAGCCAAAACATCCCTTTTCATAATTGCTTGGGTGAGAAACTTCTCCTTCCTCCTTCTTCTTCTCCTGAGCCCAGGACAGCGGTAAGGGGATCAGCTCAGATGTATTTGGATACAGCTTGAAATTTAAAAAGGGCGGTTGAGGCAGGGATCAGACTGAAGGTCCAGCAGAAGGGGCTTGAATTCTGAAGCGTTGAGAAAAAGGGACTCTTACAAACTGTGAAAACTTTGCTTTTCCATTTAATGGCTTCTGATAGATGAGTAGTCAGAAGAACAGAGATAAGGCCTTTCTGTCTCTAAAATCTAGGAATATGTTCAAGTGCTGGCTTGCAAAAACACTTTTCTGTGTTGCAGCAAGCTTCTCTTGATTGTAGAGTTCATGGTAGATTTGTGTCCAAGTGGGATTTGCAGTCCACCAAAGATGTCCCTGTGGGAGCTTTAGGTCAGTTAGAAGCTGCTCATGAAGCCAGTCACCAGTTTCCAGGACAGGTGGGCTACAGTACAAAGAAGTGGCTCAGGGTCTCGTGCTGAGAAAGAACAATTCTGGAAAATATGTAAAAAAGGTGGAATAATGGACTGGAACTGAGGCAGCGCCCTACAGCATTTGAGTTTTTCTCACATTTACATTTCATTCTTCAGAGAATTCCTGACAGGAGAGGTTATGTGAAAAAACATACGTTTTCCAAGGCATCAGTTCATAGAAAACCATAAAAAATTAGAATATGCAAATCATATGCATAGCTTTTCTCATGATGAAAGGTTTGGTGTATCTCCATTCATAGAGCGTTTTGAGTGAAAGCATGAGGCTGCTTAACCTGGTCTGTCAAAGCCCTGTCGGCTTTTGGTCATAGCTCTGCCCATTTCATATCTGTATGACCCATTCTTGATTGACAAAAAGGGTGTGATTTCCTGTCATGGTAGCTCAAGCCGGGGCATATCTATTTTGTGCAGGTGTAGACCACAGCGATACAAGGTGCCTGATAAGAGCCCAGCATGGTGGCTGTATGGTGATGGTGTTTGAAACAGATTCCTCTGTTTCAATAACCTCTCTCTAAAATGGAGTAACATCAGGTTAAAAATAAAGAAAATTACTTTTCAGTGGAAAAAAAAAAAAAAAAAAAGAAGTGAATAT
>NW_008795017.1:4679547-4685922 GCF_000699145.1 Aptenodytes forsteri
GGAAAATAAAAAAAAAATTGAAGTGAATATTGTTTTGTTCTGCCTCCTTAAAAGGTTAACGTGTTAAGGGAGGAAATGTTTCACTTCTATATTACAATGCCTTTTTATAACTTTTATATTTATGATTACAATTCAAATATTTTAGAATTTCTCATTTTAGAAGAAGATGCTGCTTTTTGTCCTGATTTAGGGCAAAATATTAAAAAAGTCTCAGTGGTTTTGGTTTTGACCAGCTGTAATTATTTATGACATTATCAGCATCTATATATGGGAAAAGCTAATTTATTTTCAAGCAATCATGTCAGCTCTTCGAGGGAACTGTGAAATGAGTGAGGAGGGCATAGGAGATACATATTTATAGAGCTCAGTTCCAAGTCGTCTTGAGCCTGTGACAGCAGCGCACAAGACAGCCTGGCCCCGAAATGCTTACGCAGGACAGCTGGTTTGTTGTCCATCTGGAGCACTGTATTCTGACACTTGAGATCATGGGATATTGAAAACACAATTTGCTGGATGTGGTTCCCCATGACCCACGTGACAGTGGGTCTCTTCACACAGCTACCGGCCTTGAAATTCCTGCCTCCCCAAATAGCCTCTCCCCCGAAAAAGAGCAAAGGCACTTAGCCCCCGTTTGATAGCCTGGGTAACTGCCAGGATGCTGGGAAAAGAGGGAGCTTGAGGCAGAAAGTCAGGTAGTAAGTAGCCTTTGTGGCGGATCTGTCACAGGAGTTTGTCGAATACTGTGTGCTGCAGTGATTCCAGGGGGACTTAGGTTGAGATTAACCAAAACCACGACTGTAGTCCAGCTTTACGCTAGGCTGGCTGCTGTTCTGGCTGGCTGCTGCAGGAAGGATGTAGCTCTTTCCACACTGCTGCTCTAAAGCTCCTTGCAGCTCTTCCCAGAGACCATAGTACTCTGTTTGTTATTACAATAAATTATATTCTAGTGTACACAGGCACATGTATACGAGTATAGCTACTTTTCAAGTAAATGTGAGAAAGACAGCCCATTCTGAGCAGGAACACTTCTTCCATTCGCAGCTGTTCCTCTCCTTCTCAGAGATTTAGTCTGTTCCAGCTTACCCAGAAAATTTACTCAAACTCCTGAGCCAGCAAAAAAACCCACAGCCCAAAACAAAACCTAGAAAACCCCCAGAACTCCTGAGGGAAGCAAACTAGGTTAGTCATCTCACTTCCGAAAATCACCTAATGCTTTGGTATTAAGCAGCGGTGTGCAGGAAGCAGGAGCTGAGGACCTTTCAGGAAGTTGCACACATACCTGGCCTCTGCTGCCGTTGCTTCCTGAGGACTCCGGCACTCATGGAGCCACAAAGAGCCCTGAAAAACCCTGATACTTCAGAGTTTACATTAAAATTCTAGTTTCTTAGGAATACAAAGATAATTTTTTTAGACCTTGCCCTTTATTGGCATGATGATGTATAGCTCTGCCTGTAGCATTAGTCACGATATTTTGGAATTTATTTCAGTAACTGTTGAGAGCTCTGCTTTCAGATGTAAAGTGCAGCTGAAAACCACACTAATGTAAAGAATGGTTTTAGCAATGGGTAGGAAGAGCAGGGATTACCCAGGCTACTGGAAAAACTTACTCCATCCCGCAGTCAAATTCCTCATGCAGTCAAAGGGGAAAGCAGAGGCTTTTAGTGAGTATAAATTAGCCTGGCAACAATAACTTTAATTATGGTACAGCCATGAGAAAATTCTAAGTCCACTTCATCCTTCCTTTCCAAAAGTCAATTCAACTTTCTTCTGAGACACACATATTAAAGATTTAAAAAACAATTCTGTGTCCCATTTCCTGCATGGGACCTTAAACTTGTAAAAAATATTCATTGCACTCAAAGGTTATTTCTGTCTTGTTTTGATGTTACAGATTTAAAGAATGAGATCATTTCTTTTTAAGAATGAGATCTTCTCTTTTCAAGAAGTGCAAGAGGAAAACACAGTGTCCTTGCCAGAAAAACAATTAGATAATAAGATTGCATTTAATTGGGAAAAAAGAATCAGACATGATGTGATGTGTGGATGAATCAGCGCAGACAAGAATGCCTGTGACCCAGAAAAAGTTTAATCTTGAAGTGACTGCCGTACTGTGTGTGGAATTACTTTCACCTCTTGCACTGTAGTTTTCCATCTTCACTGCATAATATTCCTAATATGCCAGATTTCCATGCTGTACTAATTCTGCTGATTTTATCATAAGTCTTAGGAGCATTGTTTGTCTTCTTAAGGCCCAGTTCTAGAAGTGATAGAGGAGGAATCTTGGATATCATTTTAGTTAAAGGTTAGTTTCCGATCACCCTGGCTACAGGAAAAAATTATAAACATAATGAAGATCAACCTAGAGTTTCTACAATATTTCTGTGCTGCCCATCACTTGATTTTTTTTTTAAAGCTGGGGACTAGCAGAAGGGCTTATGTGTTTTAGATCCTTACAATTAAAACCACCAGTGGAAGTTAAGTAGGAGTTGCGACATGCAGCAAGATTATTATTCCAAATTTTATACCGGGGAAGGTGAAAGAGAAAGGCTATGTGGTTTGCTCAGTGGTTAACATACAGTCACTGCCTTACTGTTGCTAGACATTGTGGATGGAATACAATATGGTCACTATGTTTCCAGAGAAATTATCTTTTTCCTTCCTTTACCATTCCTTTAGATTATTTCTTATTTAACCATCATTTATGGCTTTGAATTTAAAGGACCATTATCAGAGTTTGAGATACAAGAATTATAGTAATTTGAACAAATTTTGGCATGTTGATTATTTATTATGATGTTTGCAGCACAGAGAGAGTGTTTAATTATAGCAGAAGGCACTTTTCCTTTACATGGAATGGTTCAATTATGAATACTGTGGTGGCTCTACAAATGGAAAGAATGACCGAACTTCGACAATAAAGCAAAAGACAGACACTGCTAATGCTATGCTGGGATGCAGTTAAAGACAGAGCTCATGGGAAAGCAAAGTACTCGCACAAATACAATCATCATATCATCAATTAATTATTATTCAGAACGTTTTCCTCCAAACTCTTAATGCTGATGAATGAAAATAAATTCTGAAGCCGTCCCTGCTGGTATACCCTTACTCTTCTGAAGAGATATGCCGCTTTATTACAACTGCTGAAGGCAGAGATACAGAAGAGTCTTACATTCGGTCTGCTTCGATGATGTCTTGATAATTTGCTACAGTGGCAAACAGTTATACAAGGATATACTGGAAATTAGGCAGAATTTCTAACAAACACCTTTAGTATTATTATAACTAAAATGCTTTTGAAATTAAGAAAAGGTAAAGTTCCACTGAATATTTTTATTATGTTCCTACTCTATGTATTGACAATTATAAATCCTCCTCTGCCTAAGGAGGCTGAGCCATTTTTCTGTTCAACTCTTCTCTATAGGTACTGAATTTTTCATCTTGATTCTGCCACTGTCTCCTACTTACAAACTGTCACAACTGAGCTATCACTCTTAAACCGATAAAAGACATTTTTTTGCATAACGTTAAATAATGTCAGGAAATTTCAGCCACCTGAGGCCAAAAAAGCAGCAGGGTTTTAAAAGGATAACAAACCCCTCTCCCACAGGGATAACTGGAGCTTTCACAGGCACGGGATGTGAATGCTGAGAGGATATAAACCACCCTGCATTTTACCTTTGTATCCTGAACACCTACAAAGCATGCAACGTGCTGAAGTGCTTTTCAACTCCTTGTTATCACACACTGCTGTATCTTTACCACGTTAAAGTCACACCTCACATCGTCTTGACCTCTGGTCGCAACGCTCTTTACCTCTTTCATAACTCTTCTTTTGGAAAGCAGAGAGTTTGCCAGAGGATGGTGAGCCTTTCGCGAGAACCTGGGCATGGCCTGCTGGATCAGGCCCCTCTCCGTGCAGCACCAACGCTCTTTGCCTCTTTCATAACTCTTCTCCTTTTGGAAAGCAGAGAGTTTGCCAGAGGATGGTGAGCCTTTCGCGAGAACCTGGGCATGGCCTGCTGGATCAGGCCCCTCTCCGTGCAGCACCACCTCCAGCAGTGGCACTGGGAGGTGGGACAGGTGTCTTGGCAGCACATCTTAGTACAAGTCTGAAGAGCAGGTGGAGAGAGTAACTCAGAAGTCCAACCAGTACCTGCCCTTCATCATTTGTGGGATGCTGATGTAGGAAAAGAACTGGGAAGGAGATGTATATAAAAATTCTCAAAGGGCTTTGATTGAAGCTGATTTTTTCCTTAAAGTTAGCTAGGAAAAAATTGAATTGGAAACAACAATAATCTTCCAATTGAAGACAGCTGAGTATAGCCAGATGTTATAATATTTACTGTCTGCCTCATTTTGGGGGTATTTCAAAGACAGTAGCTTTCCCAAAGAAGAAATTATAAATAAAATTTGGTAAGGAGAAAGAACTAAGAAATACTTTAGAGACAGCTGGAAGATATTTTTGGTGAATTTATTAAATGGCCAAAAGTTATGATTCCTCACTTGAGAGAAAAGACAACCTTGACTAACATCCCATCCTGGTTCAGGGAAGACAAAAATTAAAAATAGAAGAATCGTTTATGAGAAATGTAAAAAAAATAGAAATGTGCAAAGTTGATGAAGGAAGCCAAAGGCATGAAAGAAAATCTATGGTCTGCAAGACTTAAAGCAGCACTTAATTTTACCTGGGGGTAAGGTGGCTTGCACTGACTGAGGAGGACCTTACTCATAAAGACAAACCTTAAAAGACTCTTCATCCACAAGAGAAAGGCTATGCAAAAATCAGTCATGAATGAGAAATAGCAAGCAGAAAGGGATAGGTTTCAATCTCATGATCCACATAAGCCAAAGCAACAACTGCTGCCAAAATGGACACCCCTACTTGCTCCCATCCTCATGCTGCAGCCGCCTGTTCTCATCCCTCCCTTGCACTGGCGCTTGTCTGACCACCTAGTGCATGAGCTAAGGGAGTTGAACTAGCAAAAATGTATTGACTTGTATTTTTTTAATTGGTAGCATGTTTTCTGTTACCTTAGATTTTTTTTACTGGCCTGTGGTAGGATCAGACAAGCATTAGCACAAGGGCTAAGGCAAAGGGTGGGGAAGGGGAGGGGGGCTGCATTTTAGCAGCAGCTTGCCATTGGAATGGCTTTGCTTGTGTTTAAAACCAAACCCTTAAACTCACCTCTTTGGAAAGTGTTTTGCTTTATAGTTCCGACTTCACCAATCACAAAAGAAGAACATCCGTCCTCTAATTTAATTGTTAAATAATGTGCAAGGAGTGGGAAGCAGTAAACATTGTTGTGGTTGTAACTACTGCTTTCTCCTGTGTTATTTTGCTTTATTTCTTCCTGAAGCAAATGATGCAAAGGACCTATAGCTATAAGAGCCTTTGCAAATGCATTTTATCTCCTTTTTCTTTTTTACGGTTTGTACTTTTTTAAAAATAATGGAACAAAAACAGTTTCAAAAGACAGCTGTTAAGTTAGCTTTTAACAGGAGAATGGTATACAGAGCAATTGTGACAAACTGTAAATCGATTTAATTCAGGTTGTCATATTTTTACACGTCATACACTTTTTTTAAGAGATGGATAGTTTCTTGCTTAGATCAGTACTTACAGCCCTAAATTTTTCTCCCCAATTCTTCAAGGAGTGAAGCACTACTTGTCTCTGTGTTTCCTTTCTTCTTCTTAAAAACCATCTTGGAAGAGCCATAAGGACCACTTATAATTTTATAATCTAATATTTTTATCTTTGGGATTTGCAGAGTGTCCCCAGCAAGGATGGAAAGAGCAAAACCAAATCAAGTGTACTAAGCCCAACCTGTACTTTCTAGACAAGGCATGGCCGGCTGCACCCTGGAGCTATGTGGTGATTCCAACATTTTTCGAAAAGTCTGTGCTGGGACCTATACTGTAGAGACTGACAGAGAATACACCATGGATGTACCGTCCAGTGGTGTGCATATGCAATGGTGCCAGGGCTTTGATCAAGAATAAAGCTATTATAAATGCAGCAATCACAGGGAAGAACATGGGCAAAAAGGAAAGTAACACAGTAATACTGGTACATACAAGTAGCAGCACTAGTAGAATCATAGAATCATAGAATCATAGAATGGTTTGGGTTGGTGTGCTGGTTTTGGCTAGGGTACAGTTAATTTCCTTCATAGTAGCTAGTATGGAGCTGTGTTTTGGATTTGTGCTGAAAACACAAATAATGTGCTGATAACACAGGGCTGTTTTCGTTACTGCTGAGCAGGGCTTACACAGAGTCAAGGCCTTTTCTGCTCCTCAACCCACCCCACCAGCGAGCAGGCTGGGGGGGCACGAGAAGCTGGGAGGGGACACAGCCGGGACAGCTGACCCCA
>NW_008795017.1:4686579-4688557 GCF_000699145.1 Aptenodytes forsteri
ATGAATTCCTTGTTTTGCTTTGCTTGTGTGCGCGGCTTTTGCTTTACCTGTTAAACTGTCTTTATCTCAACCCACGAGTTTTCTCACTTTTACTCTTCTGATTCTCTCCCCCATCCCACTGTGAGGGGAGTGAGCGAGTGGCTGTGTGGGGCTGAGCTGCCTGCCAGGGTTAAACCACAACAGTTGGAAGGGACCTCTAAAGGTCATCTAGTCCAACCCCCCTGCCGTGGGCAGGGACATCTTCAACTAGATCAGGTTGCTCAGAGCCCCGTCCAACCTGACCTTGAATGTTTCCAGGGATGGGGCATCCACCACCTCTCGGGGCAACCTGTGCCAGTGCTTCACCACCCTCCGTGTAAAAAATTTTATCTTGTAGTTGGGGTCTCCTGTAGCAATCAATGGCTTCAGATTTACTCAGCTAAGGTGAATTTTACCTGACACAAGCATCAAAGCCTCAGAAATACCCTCCTAATGGATTTTAGGGTACGAGCACCATTCTTGCCTCCCATTTACGATCAACTAGTACTCTTGAGCAGTTCTCTTAATCACCACATGACATCTCTGTGGAAATTAGGGTGTTCTTTTAAACTGCAAAAAGTTGTTTAGGAGTGTTATTTATCTTCTAATGATGATAATCCCAGCTGGAAAAAAAAGAAGTAAAATACAGTGGGGCCAGCAGCTTTCTTCAGTGACAGTGTTTTGAAACTACTGACTTAAGCCGTGCGTCCTCTGTTCAGGGCTGCATTATGTGCACGCTTTACCCTGTTACGTGAAGTCAGTGATGGATAAGATTCTTTCTTTTCTCCTAAGTAACAAACGGCTAAAGGTTAGGTCCCTCTTCTTTTTCTACCTGCTATTGATTTAATTATTTCTTTTCAAAAGCAAGGCTGGTCTGCTAAAAACAGATTGAAGAGAAGGGTCTTGAAATTTAGTGAAAAGGCAATAAAGCTGCGGTCATTCTAGTCTTGAACCGAAAATAAGTTTTACAGGTACATTCACCCTCCTCACCTGCAAACCCTCCCCAGGATTCCTACCCCGCTCCATCCCAGTCCGCACCCAGCTTCCTGTGAACTCTGCTGAGAAATCTCTTTGCCAAATTAGAACAAGTTGTACCAGTTCGTAACAGCTACCTTACCTGTAGAAACAATTCTAACAGTATTTATGTGTTTTTCTGACTTAGCTATGCCCCTTCCTGAAACTCCGTCTTTACAAATACAGGAGTAAAATACTGCTTGACATGCTCTGTGTATGTATCATAGTGTAAAAGCACTGTGAGCCTGTCCTTAGATCCTCTCATGAAAATGGAGTTGACTGTATAGGTCTAAAATTCCTTTCAGAACGATTTCTGAGGTCGCAAGCCCAGCACTAAACCTTCCATAACTGAATGAAAATGTAGGACATTTCTGAAGGAAGGTACAGGAGCCACGCAGTAAAATGTATTTTTTAAGCTGAAAGATTTTTTTGTTTGTTGAAAGAACAATATTAATTCAGACATACATATATATAGATAATACATACACCTTCCAGCATAAAAAAATAACACCTGTGTATTGCAGGTATTTAGTCTTGACTACACCTCACAGTGTAGTGAGCGAGAGTAGCCCATGGACATTATGCAGCAGCGCCTCTTAGTGATAGAAGTAAATTCTGCATTTAGTTAGTATAGGAGCAGAAGTATTTCTGCTTGCCTTTCCTTTTGCTTGATTCCAAAGTCACTAACACAGCAGACAAGCGCTTTAACTTCCAATAACTTATATCTGAGAATTATTCTTACTATTCAAGCCATAGTTCTTGTTACATTTATGGCTCTGCATGGACTTGCACTGCAATCTCCCCTTCAGACCATGAGTTGACATTTGTCATATATTTTTTTAGCTTAGATAGAATCATAGAATCATAGAATCATTGAGGTTGGAAAAGACCTCTAAGATCACCGAGTCCAACCGTCAACCCAACACCACCATGCCCACTAAACCAT
>NW_008795017.1:4688736-4706409 GCF_000699145.1 Aptenodytes forsteri
TTGTTACATTTATGGCTCTTCATGGGCTTTCACTGCAATCTCCCCTTCAGACCATGAGTTGACATTTGTCATATATTTTTTTAGCTTAGATGATACACTTTTAAAGTCTGAGGAAAATCTATTATGTTATTTAAAAAGTTTCTCATCTTCAAGGTATTAAAGATGCTTTTTGATTATGAGATGTTCAATTTGCTGACCATTAGAATTTCAAAAGAGATTGCAGTCCGAATTCTTCTTCAGTCGGGAATTTTATACCAGCTAAACTGCCCAAAATTCAATGGGAGCCTTTTATTTATTCACGGGTATTGATATTACGGTATAACTTTTCAAGCAACTTTTGCAACTCACTGGATTTCAGTCTGATGCTATCCTTTAAAAGTGTAACAGGCCAGCTTATTAGTGGGATACCTGATCAACATGAGTTCAAAAGACTCAGACAAAATTAGTTATTTGGATGTGAAAGTAAAAAAAAAAGAAGTACAAGAAGAGTGGAAGTTACTAAGTGAAACTCATTTAATCCAACATGGTCTCTACAATAAAGGTTGATTCTAAGTTCTCAATACAGGTTACTCCAGTTAAGAGAAAAAAGGCATGTTTATTATTTTTAAACTCACAACTGTAAACCTTTTATAACATCCAGAATATTTTGTTGGGAAAAACTGGTAGCCTGCCTATCTTTCTTCCTATACCTAGAAATACTTTATTGTATGCCAGGTATATTTGAAAAAAAAAAGAGTGATTCAACAGGTCAGATGGGGACTATGATAATGAAGTAAGTATATAATTCTGTAACACGTGTGGCACTAATCCTTGAACATGTCTAAAGACCTAAGTAGTTAATTCTGCCTCTTTTTTATGCTTTTCAAACACTTGCATTAGAAGCTTCATTATGGATTGGTTTAGAGTTTCCTCTGGTTCCTCATCTTCTTTGTGAGACTCATTTTCTATCAGACTTCTTTATTCCCATTCTAACGGTCGGTGCTGCTTGTCAGATAAGCTGGGGTCGTGTCCTTCTGAGCAAAACCGAGGGAGGAGCCCCCACTGCCGCTGGGCACTGCTCGCTTGGCAGCCCCCGGCCCCATGTCCAGCGCACGGAAACAGCCTCGTCTCTTTTCCCTGCTTTTCCATTTGGGGTGAAGGGGGGGAGAGGTGTCTGTCCATGAGCTTTTGAAGCTGCTGGCGAATCGCAGCCACATTTGGCAGAAGGATTGGGGTTGTAAGGCGAATCAGAAAGCAAGGACATCCAGTCCGGGGTGAGGTATCTGATCTGCAGCAGCATTTTGGCTCTACCAAAGCTCTTCTCCCGCAGGTCTCCGTGAAACCGAGGGAGAGAAGCAGTTGCTGTTGAAGGCCTCCAGAGGGAGATCCTGCCCATCTAAACCCGAGTGCCTAAATGCAGCTCCTTAATTCCACCCTGAATTCCTGAAAGTTTCACGAAACTAAACGGCCAGGGCATGGAGAGGGAAGCTATAAATACCGTGGCTGAAGGAGCAGCTGCAGCATGAGTTCACCTGTAATCGCTGGCGAGAGAGAATCTGAACTGGAAAAAAAATACCCTAATCCCTCCGCTTGTGGGAAAAGCTGTAACCCGAGTTCACAGACCCCCAGTCATCTGGAGAACCCTTCATTAGGTCCAGTAACTGTTCATTACATGAGAAAGCAATATTGAATTATCAGGCTGGATATGTAGACCTTACATATCAGACCTTACTGAGTGCTAGGAATTCTTTACATAGCTCAAAACAGCATACAGAAACATACAGGAACAGCTGTGGTCGCTAAGAGATGGTACAAACCAGAAGCAAATCCCTGGCAAAGCCAGAAATGGATGTGTTTTGAATTCAGGGAGTTAAATTCACCAGGGTGTGGTTATACCTATTTAAATGAAAATATGTTATAATATGTTTTTGAGATGCCATTCCCCTGGGGTGAGCTCTGGTAAACAACTACGTCTTTTCCAGAATGCTCCTTGTACTGAACTGGCTTAACGAAGGCATAAATTGCAGCAGTTTGAAGACCACAAGCAGGAGGGGATGTTGAGGAGGGTTGACTGCCCATGGCAGATGTGATGAAGCCCCTGACTGGGCAGAACCATAGTTCTGCGTAACACCTCAGCGATTATGGAGAGCAGAAAACATCAGAAAAGATGGTCCTGACCAAACGTCCTCAAGGACGACAACAAACATAACCAGCAACTGTTCTATATCAAAGAGTGGTACCAGAACCAAAGAGGCAACACAAAAACTCAGACTCCCTTAGAGATGTGCAAGAGCTGATCAAATCTCACTTAACAGTAGCTATGTTTTTCTGTAGTAAAGAGTTAATTTAATGTATTTGGTAGTTGTTCACTTTTGTCAGCAATAAGATGTGTTGAGGGGGTTGTCCAGTTAGGATGGATGCTGAGAAAATGCAGGGGAAGGTGCCAGGATTGTTAGGGGTCTAGAGCATATGGCCTACAAGGAAGGGTAAAGGGAGCTGCACTTGTTTCACCTGGTGAGAGGAGGCTAAGGAGTGACCTGCTGAGAAGAATGGATAGAAGAGTAAGCTCAGGGGGAAAGAGACAGAATGAATATCACATGAAATCCCAGACGTACCCACAGAGCATGGGCACATGGCTATGAAGTGCACGTGAAATAAATCCTCCGCGGTCACTGAGCCGACGCAGTCGGTCTAGCATCAGATGGCCAGCTGTAACGCACTTAAACAGGAAGACCAGCAGATCCCCGAGGTTACAGCATACACACAGACCAACTTCTGTCCAATTTCAGACCAACTTCTGCCTGAGATTTCTGTAGAAAAACATATGTCTAATGTATGTATAACTATGCAAGTACATTGACAACGTATTGCTCAGTCATAAGGAGCTTGTGACTTCATATGGCTACACTGATTCAATTAAAAATATTTTTCATTTATCTAATACAACAACACATAAGGCAGCATATGACACTTCAGAGAGAAATAGAATTTTTGATTATCAAGTCAAAATAACGTAGAAAACCTGCTACATTCACCAAAAAAAAAGTAGAATGCAAAGTTTGGTAAATAATTCTGAAGTTGGGATTGAAAATAGAAAACTAAAAGTATTGATTAAAAACCTCTAAATGTTTTAAGAAAGTCCTGCTTTGTGAAAATACTTATTTTTCAATAGTTTTTACCATGAAAAATATTTTATATGGATATTACCCCGCAAATCACAGCTACGCTCTTGTAGTAGAAACACCCAACCTCGAAATGAGGCTTTTCTGATCTCTGCAAAGATTGAACGCATCAGATATGTTCTTCATGAGTTATTCTGGTTTATTAGTTTATCTCTGATCATCTGGTTTAAGGCAAAGTCAGGTTATGTGAACTCCTTAACTAGTCCTCCATCTAACATTCTTCATTATCTTTATTTTTCCTTTTAATTGGCAACCACCATCTTTATGTCAGCCAGGTTGCAGCTGGGTTTTGCTCGTCAGCAGCCTCCTGTACCAGAGAATGGTTACACTGCTTTGGCTTCTTGCTTTGATACTTCTTTTTTTCCTGAGCATTTGATCCCTTGCTCACGCCGACAGTCGAGGCTGGTTTGAGTCACACTCTTGTGAGAATCTTTCCTGAAGATCTTAGTATTACTGCAAGATCTGTCACAGTGGGAAACATAGCGTACCATGTTCCTGTCTAGAAATGACTTCCCAGAAAGCTGTGACCCTGATCCTCCATGTAGAGACACACACGAGGACGTCGATACTTGAATAACCTCCAAAACCACTGTAAATATCTCAAGCATAAAGCTATTTATATAAGCATATGTTTGTAAGTTGCTGACTACTGCAGACACATGTACTAAGTTTATTATAATACAATTGAATACATAAATTAATGCAATCTGGTTTTGGTTTAAGGTGAAAACAAATAGACGAACAAGGTTCTTTTATTCACAAGCTCTTGAAAACTGTCCTCAGCATGTATGAATCCATTTAGAGTGGAGTACCTGGCCCAAGTACTTTATAGGTTGGGAAGGGAAGTGAAGTACCAAAAAACAGGAGTGAAGTGCGTCGGGGCACTGAAACTGATAGGAACAAAGGCAATATTTTCTCCCTTCCCCATATACAAAGAACAGCCTGAACTGAGTGGAAAAACACAGGTGCTCGTCACCATCCTAGCCCAAGTTAGGCAATCACAGAGTACATTAAACCATCAAGAAAACAATTGATCTGTGAATCCTACTTTTGTTATGTTGGTAGACACATAGATGAAAACAATCTAAAAGAATAAAACTAATAAACTCCAAGAATTTAATAATTATTGGGGCTGCAATTTCTAGATCTGTTTATGAAGAAATATAGCCAGGGGCTACATCTGTCTGGTAAGGACTGTAGATTGCAATGCTTTGCTTGTGACAGAGGTCCATTTTGCCAGGTGGTAATGAAACAAGCTGAAGGTTGACTGGTTTGGACAATTTTTCTCCCAGTAGCAAGTGGTGTATATCAAGCGTTTGGGCTTAATATTTCTAAATAAATCACTGCATTTAAGCTTACAGGAACAATCGGGTGTTGTAAAATGTCATTTATTTTTGAAACTTCAGTAGTCTGATTTTTTTAAATTATTCTAGGAAAATAAAAAATATTAATTCCAATATTGAATTTCAATTCCTTGGACTAAATAAATGTAGTTTTCTATGAAGTGATAAGAAAACAGAGATCTGAAACCCATTCATTCTGGTTTGTGTCCATGAGTCTCCATTAACTGTCTCACCTTCTTCTGATGCAAGTACATCACTAAGCTCAGGGCACTTACTCTTAATTACCTTGTGCCAAGAATGATACAAGCCAAGCATCACTGTTGAGTGAAACAGAAAAAGAAGAAAAGGGGGAAAGGGGAATCTGTGCATAGGAAAATACGATCCTGAGACTGTAATGGCCTGAAACCGCAAGTTTCAGTTAGTGAAACCTCAGCTGATGACCTGGAGCTCATCCTGACGAACTTCACGCAGGGAAAACATGACTCCTCTGCAGCTTACAGCAGTGTTGCACTGCAGGGGGCTGATGTTTTGCTCATAAGGAGCACTATCTGGGTCTCTGGTAAACAGGGCATCTTGCTAGCACAGGCGCTGATGGAGCTGAATTATGCTTGCTGCTTCCAGCTCCTGGCCAGCACCACCTCACAGCTCTGCAGGCAGCGCCTCGTTGTCACCGGGCCTCATGTGGGCCCTCCTGCAGTGCCACTTGATTTCCTAGTTCACGCAGCTTCTCACCAAAGCTGCACAGAGATGTACCTATCATCTGTCACGAGAGTTTCACTTATGTATGTTGCGTGAAGAGCAAAATCCGAGTGACACTTCTGCTTTTGTGCAACTTGCCCACACCTTCTCTCTTACCCACACAAGCACACACCTTGAGCACCTCTTTCCGAAACTCCTTTCCAAGGCTGTCAAGCTTTATCAGTCCAGGAGTGCTACTCTGCACTGTTGACCTCCATCCCAGCAACTTTATGATGAATATAGCAATTTGTTTTCTTGGCACAGTTTCTGTGTGATACAGTAGATAAATTAAATCAATCAAATAAGCAATCCACCCATCCTAAATGGATAATAAGAAACCATAAGAACTGACGTATTGAATCAGGCCAAAGGTCCATCTAGTTCATTAGTCTTTCCTTGAAAATGGCTGACACAAGATGCTTGGGAAGCAACAGACGAGCAAGGAAAGCATGTAGTGACTCTTCTCCAGCTCACTGCCCATCCTTCAGTGATCTGCAACTAACTGACTTGCTGAGAGGTGACATCTTTCTGTTTCACAGAACTTGAAGTGGTTTTCTTTCATGAATCTAATTGCTTTCTGAATATGTATAAAATTTTACTATCTATAACATCCTCTGGAAGTGTTCCACAGCTTTTTGCTTTGGAGGCTTGCTTAATTTCAATTTTTTTCTTAACCTTACTAGCCTTATTTTCTTAATTGCAAGCCTGATATTTTTATTACTTTCTGACTAGCGAGTTGATAAATCAAAAAGCTATGATGTGGAATTTAAGGAAGGTGAAGAGGATACTGAGGGATTCAACAAGCAAATAAGATCTCTTCTGCCTGGTATCCAGTGATAGGACGTGTGGGAATGGTTCAAAGCTGCACCAGGGGAGGTTTAGACTGGACATTAGGATGCATTTCTTTACCGAGAGGGTGGTCAAACACTGGAACAGGCTTCCCAGAGAGGTGGTCGATGCCCCAGGCCTGTCAGTGTTTAAGAGGCATTTGGACAAGGCCCTTAATAACGTGCTTCAACTTTTGGTCAGCCCTGAAGTGGTCAGGCAGTTGGAGTAGATGATCCTTGTAGGTCCCTGCCAACTGAAATAGTCTATTCTGTTCTAGTCTAAGTATTAGAAAAGGTGTAGACACCCATGATGCTGAAAAATTTTGAGCAGTAATAAGAAAAAACCTGAAAGGAGGAAACCGAGGAGAACTCTGTTTTGACTGTGAAGGAAAATATTTTCCATCAGTGCAATGTTTTCCTATCTGAAATATCTAGTAAGAGATTCATTGTGTCTAAAAATGGACTGGACCTGAACCCTTACGAAAGAGTAAGGATACTTCTGCATTGGCATTAAATGGCTTTCTCTCTTTGCAGTGAGTTCCTTTACTTTCTTCCGTACCTGGGAACCAAACTGTAGACCTCACGTTTGTGTCACTGCTCTTTGTGCTTTGGCATCTGACCTAATTTGGATTTTGCTCCATCAGTTTCGGACCAGGGTTATAAATGGATCATACAACGCTTTTATCTAATCATCATTATACGTTAGAGGAGGAAGTTAGAAATCCGTTTATCTGCTCCTCCATTTTATATCCCAGTATCTAATAAAGATACAGCTAGTTTACAAAATTGTAGAAGTACAATTCTCCGGTCAATAGCTGCAGAGCATTAGCTGAATCTGCTCCAGGTGCCTCCCATCACAGGCGGGCGATTGTCCTTCCTTGTGTCCCCTGGTCCTTCTAGCCCCTGGACACGCACATGGCGGTGGTATGGAAGTAACCCTTGCAGAGCTTCCTGTGCTGGAGGATTTTGCATCTCCTCCATGCTCTCTAAGAACACACAGACGAATGCAAGAGAAAATAGTCAGGGTTTGCATCTGTGTGGATTTACTGCTCATTAAAACACCAGCATTTCTGGAGCTTGGATGCCCAGACTGGGAATCTACATAAGTTGGTAAAAATAAACAGGGCAGACAGAACTCAGTGCATTAGGTCTAATCCCGACGACAGCGTGGTGTGGCCTCATTTAACACTGGGAACTGGCAGAGGTAGCAGATAAGGAGAGAGTAGTGACAGATGCCAGTTGGCACCAGATAAGGAAGCTTGGGTTTATAGCCCTCAGTGCGAGTTAATAATGGCTAGAAAAGAGGACACACAGACCAAATTGTATGCACTGGTGAAAAAGCTTCTTAAAAGTCAGTCTCGATGAATGAAAGCTGGGTTTTTGTATGCTCCAATGTAATGACCACGCTGAACAGAATACATGTGCTACTGCAGAGGTAATTGCCAAAAACTTGTTTCAAGGTTCTTTTAAACTTTCTCTTCTTTAAAAAAATCAGATAAAACAGAGCTGACAAAAAAAGAAACATGAACTTTCTGAATGACTGTGGCTTATGAGTGCAAGTTTTCAGTCCTTCATTATAACAAAGAGTGGTCACTGGATGGAAAACTGGGTTGGGGTTCATCAGCCACGGACTGTCTTTTTTAAATTACTTAACCTCTATGTGCATCACTTTATATTTGCTCTGAGAAGTGGTGTGCTTACAAATAACTGACTGGGAGAAATTAAATGTCAATGTGTATCTGTGGGTTTTTTTCCCCTGGATTATCAGAGTAAACAGGAAAAATATCAAAGTTTTCATTGCTTACTTTGCAGCGGATGAGGTGCCCTGCAGGGCAGATTGCTTCGCTGCTGTTGCTGTGTGGCTGTGCCTCTCACCCTCTGCAGTGACTTCTCTGGCGTAAGGTGGGCAGAAGTCTAGTATGGAGTTTACTTGGAAATAAATGCTTGAAAGTGAGATGTGGGGCACAGTTAGCATGTGGAACTAACTGTGACAAGATATTACTAGAAGGAATACATTAGTAGGATTTTGATAGACATAAAAGCATATATATAAATGACTCAGGGTGAGACGTTGAGCAAATTGTTTCATCTTCTTATGATGGTTCAAAATGAGGATAATTATACTTACCCTATTGAGTAAACTAATTAGAGATCTAAACATAGAAAGCACAGTATGTTCCTAATGTGATTATCCTCAGCTCAAGGAAGAGAGCATAGCAGAAAGATAACAGGAAAGGGAAACAAAGGGGGTGTCAGCCCTCCCTCCGGTGCCGGAGTGGCAGAAATGCCCTCGTGGCATTTAGGCAAGGACTGAGATGAGGAGGGCATCAGGCACCTTCACAGCTCTCTTTCTCCTTCACTGGCACGGACTCGTGTATCAGTGGTTGTTCAGCTGTCAGTTAACTAAATAGAAATGGCATCTTCTTCCTTTTGACCTCTTGCTAACTCCAGGATAAGTTGAACAACATCTTTTGCTCTGCTGTTCTTCAATAGACAGCACATGCTGCTGTGAAGACAGTTTACTACTGACATCAAATATAAGATGGGAGGGAGATATTTGATATAACTGATACCAGTGGTAAGCCCAAGCACTATGTGGGGAGAAAGCTGAAGATGAAGTTCATGGTTTGGTTTTTGAATAGCCTTCAAAATACAATACAATATCGATACAGTAAAGAGTCTGTTAAATGAATATGTTGGTACCTAACTACTGCCTACACTTGACACTGGTATCCAACAGGGAGGAATCAGTGCCCTTCGCATACTGGAGACCGAATTTAACCCAAGAGACCTTGTAGTAGAGCTCAAATGGAAAAGCAGGGATCAAAAGAAAGCCAAACCCTTTTGCAATATGTTATTCTTTGTTTTATTGCTCCAGATTGAAACAGATTTAATCAAAGTCTTTATTATTTCTCCATGCAGTCTGCAGCATACTAATCTCAAAAACTCTAAAAAGGAGCGTAGCTTCATATCCTCCTGGTTTGGCTCTGACTGGCCTAACCTTTTCAATTCCTTTTCTGACATAGTACATTTAGGTAAGAAAGCCTGAAGGTAAGGTCTTAACTTGGAAGACATTACCAGTACAACTGTGCCAGTAGCCTCTGTCAGTAGAGTGCTTGTGATATGTACTTGGCTTATGCAAATAAAATTATTTTTATTAACATGGCAGAGTATCAGCTCTTCTCATAATTTTAGTGCAATAAGTGATTTGGGTGTTTCTGTATTATATAACTGGTTCTAGTCCCAAGTCTTCAGTCAGCACA
Organism: Aptenodytes forsteri; assembly: GCF_000699145.1. Classification (NCBI taxonomy): domain Eukaryota; kingdom Metazoa; phylum Chordata; class Aves; order Sphenisciformes; family Spheniscidae; genus Aptenodytes; species Aptenodytes forsteri. The sequence goes on from NW_008795017.1 coordinate 4,698,069, forward strand.
AATTTATCTGCTGCAATTCATATCGTCACTTCAGTCTGGCAATGTTCTGACAATAATACAGGGCTTGGCTCAAGTAAACTGGGCTCCATCCCACTAACTTCTAGATGGTAATACTGTTTCTTTGCACTGCCTCTGCAGTTGTCTCCAGAAAAGGAGACAAAACTCCACAAAAGGAGGAGGTCCACCTCTGCTCACTCCTCAAAAGGACACCTTGGGGTCAGTTCCCTAACGATTCATTCTGTTTGTCAGAATACATGGAGAAGGGTCCTAACATTAAACCATTGCTTGCATCATTTTGTGGTTCCAGGGTAAAAATCACCATGCAATCTGTTACAAGAATTAAATACAGTATTCTGGGCAGATTTTTCCGAGTGGTGATAAATATCCCCAGACTGCTAAATGCAAGACTGATCTATTTTCTTTTCTGCTTTCTTAAAATTCCATTAGTTTCTTTTGTTTCAACAAGGTGGATGGGAGATTTGTTTTCAAAGGTTTCTTGGTAGCTGAAATCTCTTGCTTTTTATTTTATGTTTTATTAAAGGCATGCAATAATTCCCCTGCAATGCCCTGCCTGTCACGTTCAATTGCTTAATTAAGTTACTGTGGTGAACTCATTAGGACTGTAATGGTTTAAATCTATTACCCATAGCCAGCCAAACATTAGCAATAAAATGTTAGTATCTTATTTTGGAGTGTGGATGCTACCTTTCTGCTAGAGGGCAGAAATAGTAAACTGACCATGTAATTTAAAATGTTGGCTCCTTTTTATGGCCCAGAGTCAGTCTTCTCTCAGTGTCCACGTATGTATGTCCTTGCTTAACTGTTTAACAGTAAACTGATTAAAAATAAACCAAGAAATAGTAAACTGTTCAGCAATAAACTGCATAACATGGTGAATAACAGAATGGTGGTGGTGAAAAACAAATAGTGCACCCATATGATTGCCAAACAAGGCATGATTTGAAATGAATGTGGATATCCACACAAATCCCAACATTTGCTAAGTATTGTTCCAGGCTTGCTTTTGGCTGTATGGCTACATTTGGGATCGTAGCTAAGTTTGAAATGAGCAAAGAAAGAACAAAAAGGTTCACATAAAAAATCTTGGTAGGCACATCATTAATCAGATTGTTAGTACTAGAACAAGAATGATGCAGGTCAAGTGCTTTTAAGAGCTCAAGGAAACAAAAACTGAGCATTGAAACTAATAATTCAGTTCATCTGTGGGAGAAGTGTCCAAACCCAGAAAACCCCCAAGATTTGCTGTCGTCCATGGTGGCCACATTAGACCCTCTGCCCACCGCGGTCATAGCACAGGGGATTCTCTTAACCAGCTGGAGCTGTTGTTCAGTAGTGAGAGGGGCTTCAGGATCAGAAAGAGACTATTCAGCATTTGGGTGGACTTTACATATATTTAAGATACTTATTAAAATTAAGACAAATATCAGCCTGTTTAGGTAGACATTCTCATTAATAAATCAGCTCTAACAAGTTAGTTAGATGACATATGTTACAACATTCTGGACAGCTTTTTGTGTTTCTTGTTTTACCACAAAACTTCTTGTGCTTGATAGAAGGATTTTCACTGCTACAATTTTTATTTGATTAGATTAGAGTCCCTTTGAATTAAGAGGGTGTGAGTACCAAATTTAACAAAATATTTCCTGAATGTTCTGAGAAAGCATAAAACAGATCTACAGCTTTCCATATTGTGTAATAAGCTGCTATCTTTGTCTCTGTGCTGGCCTATATTCTACTTTTCTTGCTTCAGTTCATGAGTATAATCATTTGAAGAAAAAAATCCAGTGGTTGTAAATGACAAGTCCATATAGTTTTTCAAGTATGAAATCAGTGACCTTGTTCTGCAGTGCACACCACTTCCTAGTCAACAATTGTCCACTCTTGTGAAGCACTGTAGAGAAGAAGCAGCTACGCAATTGGGAATAAGTCTTATTTCAAAAACTAAAGAAAAACTGCATTAGGTGGATGATCCGAATGTGATTGTAGAAGTATCTTAAAGGGTAGATTACATTTAGCAGAGTCTCTGAGGCAGAATCCATTTGTTTCAGTAGAGCTGCACAAGGGATGACTGTGACTGGTAGCTTCTAGGCAGGACTGGGTCTGCCTTAATAAATGGCTGTGCTAAGCACAGGGGAGAAATACCCCTCTACATTACATGCAAATGACACTGATGCTAGATATATTCTGACTATAAACAAAGAACATTCTTTCAACACTGAGAGCATTTAAAGGTTGCAGTTCCTTGCTCATTTCTGTCAATTTTAACATCAGGACAGGATATTTGTGCTCTGGTTTAGACACAGCTAATGGTGGGCAGCCCTGTGGCGATTTATGCAGGAAGTCATACTACAATGACAAAATAGTTCTCTCCAGCCTTGTGAACAAAGAATATATACATCTGTGAATGACAGATGCTAGAGGTGCATAGGAAGAACGGAGACAGCTCTCCCTAGACATCCAGAACTGAGGGAACTGCTTTCCCTGCCTTCTCCCCGCAAAATGGAAGCCCAGTCTGAAGAATCTTTGGGTTCAATGCATTATGTATCAGGCACGGCCTATCATTGAGCTTATCACTTAATCAACAAATTTTTAACAAGGAACCTATATACAATATTTCTCTCCAAACTTCAGTGAAAAGCTTTTACAGGCATAAAATACTGGGTTGGCTGAATTTGAATAGAGGTGGGGTAGAGAAAATACCCGTCCTTATTACTCAGTTTGACGACTGAACTCCACTACAGAATTTAAATTATTTAAACAGCTATACATTAAGCTAAATTTTTAATCAATCACCTTGAAGACTATACAAAATAGTTGCTCATAAGCTTTAGAGAAAGGAGAAAGATTATGTCCACATAGTGCAATGAAGCTTGTAAGAAGCTTCCCAACCCCTCTCTGACTCAGCTAGCTCAGCTAACCCAGAGAGCGGCATTAGCATGCCACTTCTGTGGTTATGACTGGCAAATTGCAGACAAAGTCCACTTCCCTATCCAGATCTGCTCCTCACCAGTCATTGAACTGGCTGAGAAAAGGTATAAACTTCAGAGCTGGTACACGGCTGAAGGGAACTGGTCAAGCCTGGAGACAGCTGGGAGCATGGGTTTGTTCAGCAACACGAGTGTGTAGTGAGCTCATTTAAAGCTAGCTTTAATATCCCTGTGCAGCACGAAGGCTGATGGAATCGAAATTAAGTATGCAAACCTTACATTTATAGGAAAAGATCTGTATCACTTGGTGGGCAGAGTGCAAAGAAGCATCACACATTTTAATACTGCCAAATAATTTAAGAGAACAAAAGGTCATACTTGTACAGTAGGGAGCAGCAGTCTTGAAAATGCTAACCTTGAAAGTGCCTGCAAAGCAGCAGTTACAGTGAATAACAGTTGAACATCCTCTTCTGTGGAGATGCTGTGACTCAAAGTGTTCAGACACCGAATGTATCAATAGATGCATGACTTGGCATTACGTTTGCTAGGCCATGGCTGGAATAATGCACTAAATACTTCTTCACATCACACTCCAAGTGCCTTGCATTATGCATCTAAGAAATGAAAAGCTCAGATCAGTTGCACTGCTTGCAAATATTTGCCCTAACTATCCATGTACCTCAGGTTCTCCATCAGTTAAAGATTAGTAAAACACCTGTCTGTATCAAGAATTTCTTTCTTCATGTACTTGACATGAAAGAAATGTGGGAATACAAACACTGAATATTTGATTTGATAAGGTGCATTATGTTTTCCCCTTCAAACACACAGTAGGTTTCCTTTGTACTCTCTATATTTTTATTTTGTCATTGAACTCGTTCATTTTTCAAGATTGCTTTGCTCTTCAAGTATATTATCCATGGATGATCTGCAAATTCCATTGGTTATGATCTCAACCAAGTAAACTAGTATCTGAAATGGTAGATACATGGCCATGTTAATCATTTACATTACATTATTTTTTATTAAGGATAACCGAATTGATTAATCCTTGCAGCACATGACAACAAAGTGCTTACAATATACAAAGGAGCTACTATAAAATATTCATTTTAGGCTCTGAGCAACAGAAATGCATAAAGAATGTAGATGGTGAATTGCAGGGGTGTGATACAAAAGGGAAATTTTACATCTTGTTAGAAAACCTATCAAAAGACTTTTGATGCTGGATTTTACCTTGTGGATTGAATTTTTGGAAACAAGTCAATGGTTCATGGAACATAATTAAATCAATCAGTTAATGCATATTATAGCTTTCATAACGGATGATGGCTCTGCTCATACAACATAAAGCGTACGTCATGTAGGTCACTTGTCTACACAGGACAGGGATTTGTGCTTGTTACTCCCTTCCAGCCATTGGGTTTCACTGTCTAGTCCTTTGCCATTGCTGGTGCAACGAGCTGTGACTCATACGAAATCTGCCTCTTACCAGCTCTCTGCCAGCGATCCTTCTCAGGTGAGCATATTGCATCCACCTTTCGCTACCTGCACTGGCCGCCATTATATATCAATAGGTGATTTCAAGGACTCACATTCATCTGAGTGTCTTTCCAAGAATCTAATTTCTTTTTCAAATCTCTGGCAGTAGTGGCCTCAAGCTGGTAGAGTTCAGTAATACTGCCCAAAGTCAATTTGGAGATTCCTATTTGAAATAGCTAAAAAATGCCCATAGATTTTGAAACATCAATGTAAATTCTCTAAAATTATAAAGAAATAACTTTGTTCTCATGGAATGTGCAAGTAAATATCTACACCAAAGTATTAGCGTAACCTACGTAACCCAGTGTTAGTGGACTTTTCTGTATCACTGGAAGATAAAACTAAATTTTGGCAATTAACTGGAAAAAGCTAACATGAATGGTTGAATGATCAGTATTAAATAGTATTTGCCTTCTGTATGTATTATTATATTGCTATCCCCTGGACATCTGTGATGATTCAGGCATACGACATCTAAACAGCTATGTTTTATAATTGTACCAGAAATAAAGAGCTTGTGTTAATATATACTTCTAAAAGAGTTTTCACACAAACAGAAACACACAAACAAGAGTTTTCCTTATTTAGGAGACTAAGGTGGAAGCTTTACCTATGTTGACAAAGAGTTTCATTTAATTTGGAAAGATTGTTTATCTGCATTTAACTAAATCCTAATCCTGCAAACACACGGCACTTAAGTGTGAATTAAGATGCCTGCTGACCAAGTTGCAGTATAGCATTGCAGTATTGATAGCGAAGTTACAATATTAGTCGCATTTATGTAACATCTGTTGCCTAAGTACCTCCAAGCACTTTACGAATGTTAACTAACGAGAAGCCTGCCCATGCTCTTTTTGAAGTCAGTGGCAGCATTCCAGTTGTCCTCAAAGGGAGCAGGCACAGGCTCTGAGCCTTATAATAACGTAAAAGTAGGTTAAGGATCTCTGTGTTCACTGGGGAAGGGAGGGATAGCGGAGCCGAGGAACAGAACCCAAAAGGCTTTTCTCTAACTGTAGGGCTGCCTTTCCCTGGAAGAAAAAGTAATATAATTTACTAGTGAGACCACAAAATGAACCATAAAGAAGGCGCTGTTCACAAAGACTTAAACTATTGTTGCCTCAGAATGTGACCTTTTTCTTATTCCAAAAACAACAGCTGGAGACAAAGCTGGGCTTCCTGGGATGTTCCTCTCCAGTGGCTGCAGTGGCCCTACAAATAGCTGTTCCTTGGAAAGGCATTTTTCTTTCTCTTTGAGGCTTTCTCTAAAGAGGTATACGACATTTCCAGAAGTCTAGTTACTTCGCCTCTAAGTTTTCTGTGTCTATGACTGACGAGTTTTTAAATCAATGCTCTTGGCTTCTTGAACCATGGTGAGTAATCTTATGAGGAACAGAAGTCAATACGTATTTGCACTTTCACTCTTAAGCACTGTCCTGGTAGCCGTGCTCAGCACTGATTCTCATGTCAATTAACTGCTCTGGCATCTCATCTTCATTCAAATTCTCACAGGCGGTCAGCGGTGCCTCTTCTGTGTCGCGTACCTCCATACAGAGGTCCACATGAGGGTCATGGCTCTGTCAGAAGCTGTAGGCTTAATTGTCCCTTGTGCAAAGATAAATAGCATTTACTTATATAGCACCGTTTTGGCAGGAACACAATCATATAGAGGATATTATGAGAGCAAATAAATGAAAGGAGGGGTCTTTCAGAGCCAATTTCAATGTTGTTTCAAAACAAAAAAGCCCCAACAATGTATCAAAAAACAGGGAACCAGAAAATAGTCTGTAATAATTTTCCTCTAGTCTGCCTATACTTTAGAAGATTGAATTAATTTTTTGTGAACGATGCCACCAGGGACCCTACGGTCTATTTACAGGCAGCTATCCATCAAACGCCCGTGTGACATAGGAAACGCACATGAAGACACTGGAAGTTCCTGTGATACCATGTGTGTCATATGGTCCATGTGACTGAGCGAGGAGAACTCTGTAGCAGGTAGGACCAATACAGATTAGCTTATCTGGACTTTACAGAAGACATCCTCACAGAAACTTGTTCCTGCTCAGCAGTGCTGTGGAGGGAAGCAATGCTCATAAGCATTAAGCACCTTATTATGATTCATCTGCACATGGGGATTTAAATGGGCATTTTTTGTGGGTACAGACAGAACCTGCCTTACCAGTCACATCATTCCTTTTCTTTTAATATACCCTAAATAGCACCAGCTTTATAGATTTAAAAGTATTACTTATCTCTGCAATATGAACCCTCTCCCAATCTCTGGCCACATTTGCTGCTTGCCTCCCAGTTTGCATGCTGCTCACCATCCATCTTCGTTGACTTTTCCCCCACACCAACGCGAGATTAGAACACCACGGGAAATTAAATGCAGTGCATATAAATCATGTTTATTGTTGCCTCGGATACAGAAAGATAACAAGAATCAATAAGAAAAGTACGATGACTCACCGTTTTATTAGTAGACTCAGTTTTTCATGAGCTGAGTCTTCATAAAGAAAATGGTTTAATTGGACCACTGAGATCTTGAAGAATTCATATATTCCTGGCTATTTATCTTCTGAAACCTCAGTTTCTGATTTTCCATAGCACTTAAAATCATGAGGGAAAGAACTTTCCTTCTCTCAGAGAACCTGACAAATTTCTAAAAGTTACAGAGGTTTTGTGAGGGCAGAATTCATGTTAGCCGCAGTACTTGAAGCAGGGAGGTGGTGCTCAGGTCTCTGAGCAGCCTTAGCTGGGGAGGAAGCAGACGGCCAAAATGACAAAGAGAACTGGTTGTTCAGATGACTGAAGTGTTGTCCTTCCGTCTTCTACCCTCACAAAGCATAAAAACCCCATCATTAATGAGACTACAATTTCTCTCTGCCTAATTACAGGACCAATGGATCAGGAGAATCTTATTTTGATCATTCCTCATGATTATTGGTCTTTTATCACAATCTTCGATAAGTTTATTTCTATGAAAGATTCATTGTCTTATTTAAATTTGTTGCTATTATTTTTCTGGAAAATGTTTTTCAAATACAGTTTAACCTATGCATATAAGAATATGGACTCCCTACAATTATCCCTAATAAAATCAGATACAAACATGTTTCCTTGCTTACAGCGTAGTCCTTCATCATTGTTTTCTTTGGGCAGCAAGTGGGAGGCTCTGATTCTTTGACTGCTTCATACACTTTACCTGCATCCTTTTGAGTTGTTCAGACTGTACCTGGTTTTTATCGCCCTCCCAGAAGTAACCCTTTGCTCTCCCCAGTGTTGTACAATAGCAGGCGTTTCTCTCCGGAGCACATAATGATGCAAAGGCAAAGGCCAATCTCTAGCCTTGCTGTAAGAGACATAATTTCTCTATCAGCTTTTCAAAAGAACATCCCACAGACATTCAACAGTCCCTTAGGTTATGGCTCAACTCTTTTCTCATGAGCTAATAACTGTCACAAACTATGGAAGCAAAATTTCCCAAAATAAGAGAATATTCCACTAACATCCCCAATAGCCTAAGGAGCAGCTATTTCCTTCCTTGCTCATTTGGGCAAATCATAGAATCACAGAATCGTTTAGGTCGGAAAAGACCTTTAAGATCATGTCATGGTTTAACCCCAGCTGGCAACTAAGCCCCACACAGCCGCTCACTCACTCCCCTCACAGTGGGATGGGGGAGAGAATTAGAAGCGTAAAAGTGGGAAAACTCATGGGTTCAGATAAAGACAGATTAATAGGTAAAGCAAAAGTTGCGCACGCAAGCAAAGCAAAACAAGGAATTCATTCACTCCTTCCCATGGGCAGGCAGGTGTTCAGCCATCCCCAGGAAAGCAGGGCTCCATCAC
>NW_008795017.1:4707789-4729981 GCF_000699145.1 Aptenodytes forsteri
GAGGTGCGGCCTCACCAGTGCCGAGTACAGGGGCACGATCACTCCCCTACTCCTGCTGGCCACACTATTTCTGATCCAGGCCAGGATGCCATTGGCCTTCTTGGCCACCTGGGCACACTGCTGGCTCACATTCAGCCGGCTGTCGACCAACACCCCCAGGTCTTTTTATGCTGGGCAGCTTTCCAGCCACTCTTCCCCAAGCCTGTAGCGTTGCATGGGGCTGTTGTGACCCAAGTGCAGGACCCGGCACTTGGCCTTGTTGAACCTCATAGACTTGGCCTCAGCCCATCGATCCAGCCTGTCCAGATACCTCTGTAGAGCCTTCCTACCCTGCAGGGCCCATGTTTCCACGCAACTTGTTACCAGGGATCTTTATATATCATTCCCACCTGAGTATTGGGTCTGTCTTCCATCACAGCCAATCATGAGCACCCTGCCCTGGATTTCCCAGTTCGGTGACAGGCAAACTGTCCTGCAAACCTCTACTGTACCTCCCTGGCAGTTGATTTACCACGACCGAACTTAAGTGCTAGCAGAAGCAGTCAACAGCGATGGGTGTGAGTGCTTGGGTCATGCTGTCAGTATGCCTTTCCACACAGGGTTGGTCTGTCACTGCATTTCTTTACTTATTTCTGGGATAATGGCTTTTAGCATCTAAACTTCCTGGTTGTCTCTTTACTGCCTCATTCATTGCCTTCGCTCACTGACCACTGCAGGCTGGCTAGCATTAAGGACTGATAATCAACAAGATAAAGATGCTCCAGGTATACTCTTTCCAGAAGCAACTCCTTCGTTACCTTTTTCAGTTCCTTGTAGAAGCTGCAGGGACAAATCGGTTTGTGTGCAGGGGACAAAATAAGGGCTTTTAATCCATAACCAATCACATTAACAAAGGTTAATGACTTTAAAAGCTACTAAGTCAAACAGGTTTCAAAAAGAATATGTACTTTTCTTTGTATGAAAACAGTAGTCATTTCCCAGCACCTGTGTGCCATGCTAGGACGTAAAATCATACAACATTTCTCTATTATTTTTCACTGAAATTTGTTATTTTCTGAAATTAGAAAATGGTAATACGTTTTGACATCATAATGGAGGTTCACACTAGTTCTGCTGAAGAATCTAATTTTTGTGACAATCAAGCTCACGAGCAATACAAAGAAGTAACATTCAAACATAGGATGACTCAGTAGCCATAGTCTTAACTCACAGCTGGAGGCTTCCTCGTTCAGTCCATGGTTTAGTTGTCCTTTTACCTGACATGAAGGGGAACTTATTATGCTGATCAGGAAAAATATCTGCCAGATGCCTGTGGGTATTTTATTAAAGTGGGGAAAGGTGGTGCAGCACTACTTTACCGGCCACGAAGAGCTCAGCTTTCTGGGTCAAACATCAGCACAACTGTTCACCTTGGAGCACTTCCAGAAAATGTCAGAACAGTGGCAAAACTGGCCTGAAATACATGTTTCTTCAGAAAGGCAGAATTTCTTCAGAACCTCAAAACGGAACCTCAGAGCTTCAATTGTCACAATGGTGCAAGGCTCTACCGATCATGGGAGAAAACACGTTGCCAATATGAGCTTTTTGCAGCTGAGGTTCTCACCTGCCCGGCGGTGCTCCCCGAACCGTAGTTCACCTCTCCCTGACGAAAGGTGATGGTGACAAGGCTGCTGACACATCACGGTCCAAGGCAGCACTGCAAAGCAAGGATAAGCAATGTTTTGTAAGACATTGAATGGACACTTGGAAGTGGGATGGCTCACAGTACTTATAGTGCACAAAGCAAATGTCATTGAAAATGCAGAAGGCTCTAGACCAGACATGAAAGGAGCACACTGGCAGCTTCTGGAAAGCCTGCTGCCTGTGCTAAAACCAGTCCAAGTTATCAGTGAGTATTTGTCAACTGAAGCTACGACAGTGTCATTCAATGTCTATCTCAATAGGGTTTCTCAGTAGACATTTGATCGCAAAAGACGATGATATCCCAGCAGTATGTAAGTTTAAACCAAATTTATCTACAGAATGACTTTTGACTCAACATGAATGCCACAGGCTGCCAACTTCATGTGCTCATTAAAGCTATTATGTTGGCCCTACTCCACAAACATAACCTTGTTTTCTAATAAGCTCAAGAAAAAAAGTTGTACAGCCTCATCCTCAATATGTTCAAAGATGAGATTCAGCAGCTGGTCAGTTAGGAGAGAATGTGCTGGAAAACAGCAGTCAGTGAAAGAATAAAAACATAAGAACTTGGAGGCGTTAGCTTTTACTCTATAGCAAAGAGCTCTGGAGATTTTGACCTATACTTCACGCAAGAGATTATTAAAGTGCCCTGCAGTGGTGGGCTGAAAATAAAGTGGCCAAACTGGTGGCTAGTGTCTTGCCATTCTGGGGAGAAATGTTGCATATGACAGAGTGTTCTCCACTGCTGTAATAAACCTATAAACAAACTATATTATTTGCTATAACAAACCTCTTTTGCTTGAAATGATTCATTTTTAATTGCACTTAGGAAGAAAATCTTGATAAAACCACAACTGACTTACCGTTCTGCATTTTCAGTATTTTTCAAGTACAAATTCTTGAGTATTTTGGCTAATTCTTTCTAGCAACTTTTCTTATTTTTCCACAACAAAATTTAGTGACTGCAGCTAAAAGCAATTTGTTACTAGATTAATTACTGACCTGCAGTGCATTTTATTCAGAACAATTTGTCATAACTATATCAATAGCCTAAGAAGGGGCCATTTAGCTGCATGGCAAAAACTGTCTACCACACAACATGCATTCCTGTTTAATAAATACTAGAATAAAATCATTCTAGTATTGGAATTATATTGGAAGATGTTAATAGTGGAAGATGTTAAAAAACATTTGAATTGCATGAGGCATGCATTGGAATCTGTTAAGCATAGGACTTGACTTACCTGCCTAGTGGGATGGAGTCGGTCACTGGCTGGTGGCAGGTTGTGAGTTATGTCAGGTAGCACTAGAAACTCTTGGCTTGTTTTTCAATCACATTTTATATTTGATTTTTAGCTGTACTTAGAAAGCAAAATTAATAAGCTACTCCAAATGCAAGTGCAACATTTTCTTCTTAAGTATAGCAGAGCTCAGCAGTAGATTCCCCTGGCTGCCTGACGGTGGTTTAAAAATGGCTTAAAATGGATTGAATGGCTGAAATGACTTGAAATGTACAGCATTTATTTAATGCCAGCAAAGGAAGTGTACAGCTTTGTTAATTTGATCTCCATTCCTTCTGCTAAGAATCCATAAACATTGCCAATGGAAAAGAAAAGAATCCCGTAATGCAGGGCAGGACAAGTGAACACTGAATTCTGGGCTGTCAATCCAATCCAGCATGCTGAGTGGCTAATTCAAAATAACGCGGAAATGTATGAATGGAGTAATTGAGGAAAACACACATAGCAAAGTGAGAGCAAATGCAATTCATTGTAGTAAAATTGTTGCACTTAGAGCAAATTACTTATACTGATTACTTTAGGGCACTGGCAATGAGTGAAGAAAACAACACACGGATGACTTAAAATACTGGAAACTGCAACAATGCCAGGTGCTCCATAAGGTCAGCTCCCAGTGCAGGACCATCAGTGGGAATGGGACTTTAAAGTAGATTTCGAGTTAAAGCAGCACATAAAAGGAAGTGTGCTCTCCAAATTAAAGCACACAGTGGGTTTCAAGGTACCCAAGTTGATTTTTACTGACATTAGAACAAACTAGTGAGTTTCTGAAAAAACTTTCCAATGGGAATAATAAGGGCAAACAACGTAACAGTGCTTATAAATCAATTTGATTCATTTATAAAAAGAAATATGTAAGGTGGTTGTCAGATAAAGCCTGAAACTGGCTTTGCTGAGGCGATACTTGCTGCTCCAGTGTTCCTCTTATGCTCTATTCTTCTAATTTCCCATCTCAAAGCAGATGCAGTTCTAATGCAAAGAGATCATAGGATCATAGAATAGTTTGGGTTGGAATGTTGAGCCCAACCTGCTCGATGACACATTCAATGTAACTCATCCCTTCTGGAATTTAACAGCCATAAAAAAGAAATAAAGTGAGGAAATAAATATCAATTCAAGCTTGCTGCCTTGTGTTTACAGTGTCCTGCCCTAGCAAACCCTTCCAGGCTATACAGTCCTTGCCCCTTGTCCTACACAGCCACTCCCCAGTTCCTTTAACCGGGTTTTAGTTACACAGTGATTCAACAGGCTGAGTAAATCAGCATAAACCATTACACGCTTTCATTACACACATGTATTACCAGATTTGTTTCATGCTGAGTGCCCAAATTCATGCTTACTTACATTTTCTTGGCACTACAGGACTGACTCCATCACTATTTGTAAAGTGCTATGCACTTGCTGGGTAAGAAGAACTGTACTCATGCAATTAGTAGCAATTACTATTGTTTATCTTTAAACAAAAATCAGCGTTTAAATCTGAACTCTCGAGTAATCGTGTGTTCAATCTAGAAATTTACTTCAGAACACTGAAAAGAAGAGAAAAAGTAAGGACAATGGTTTTATGGTAGTGTCAAAAGTACATAATTAGATCATATGTTAAATTAAGAAATCTCAAGCTTAAAATCTGTGGGAAACAAGGGTGTAGTCACGTACTGAAAACATGTGCTGGATGAATCAATATGACGTAGGTATTTGATTCCATTCTGCCATGCATTTGCTGAGTTGCCCTCTCAGCCATACCTTGGGAAGGTACCCGGGCTGCTCCACAAACAGCCCACTGAGGATAGTGCCTCTCTTCCTGGGACACTGCAAGAGCTCTACAAATAAAGAAAATGTGTGTTCAGTTTTGTTACGCTCAAAATCTTGCTTATGGGCAAAAAAGCAGCATTCCTTATACATATAAGTAAAGGCAGGAATGCATTGTTAGTATAATGCAAATCTTCACAGTCTAATTCAGGAATCATCATTAGTCTAGATCTAATTATTACAGAAAAACAAAGAATAATAATGCAGGATATTTATATATGGAAAAAGTTACAGTAATAGCAATCTTCCTTCTACTTAGGGTCATATATGTATGTTTGCTAACACGCATTTACACCTTTGTCTTTCTTAATTGGTCTGCAGGTCCAGGTAATATCCGTATTTACTATATATGGTCCCATTTATGTATATTAGATACCATTTCTTTGTTTTCTTTGTTAATCCTAAACCAGCTTTGTCAAGCTCCAGGTCTGCAGGTTCTTTTAGCTGACCATTACGGAGCTGGTTATGGCTGTGGGGTCTCCAGTGCCAGCCTGTGCCCCAGCTCTTACCACCCACCCCACCCTGCATGCCTCTACGCCGCATCCCATGTCTCCACTTCTCAACGCCTCTGCCACCGCACCAGCCCTGTATTGCTCTACACGACATCGTCGTGTTAGAGTTGTAAACTTCTCTTCCTACCCAGAATAACTGCTTGTTGCTGCTGCCTGTATAAAACTATTGGCCCACCACACAAAGATAAACTAAAGTAAAACATTAGGTACAGACATCTGGTCGATAAAAGAAATTGCTGCCACGGCTAAACCAAGTAAAACAAAGCTGCAGGCAGGTCAAGAAAAGTTCAGGCAGAGCCTGAGGCCTTGCGAACTCAGGACAAAGGTTATGGCCTGTTACTGGCCATGGTGATGCCATCTTGCAGGGCGGCATGGTCACAAATCTGCCTGACAGTGCTCCAGCAGCTCCACAGACGCCCCCGTGGCTGCGCCTCTAGGTACAGAATCTGGTCGATAAAAGAAATTGCTGCCACGGCTAAACCAAGTAAAACAAAGCTGCAGGCAGGTCAAGAAAAGTTCAGGCAGAGCCTGAGGCCTTGCGAACTCAGGACAAAGGTTATGGCCTGTTACTGGCCATGGTGATGCCATCTTGCAGGGCGGCATGGTCACAAATCTGCCTGACAGTGCTCCAGCAGCTCCACAGACGCCCCCGTGGCTGCGCCTCCATGAGCGCACGCTGGTAACTGCATGCCTGGCTGGGCTTGGGTGTGAGCTCCTGCTCACACTTCTGTCCAGGCCTCCCAAGCAGCAGCCCTCCGCGCTCCTATATTTGCTCTGTGGCGTAAGGGCAGCCTGACTCAGGGAGCTCAGATTTCACTCCTACACCTGCTTCAGCTGCTGTCCCCACTTTATCCTGCTCATTTGCACTGTGGCTCCAGCCGAACCACAAGCTGCTGGGATTTAAGCCAGTCCATCCTTCACTCGCCATCCCCAGATCTCCTGCTCTTCTGCCTTTTGGACAAACTTTCCCATCCCACTGCTTTACTGAGGCAATATTGTACAACTCTCTGTTTGGCCTTCAGCCTCTCATTACCACAGGCTGCTCTGGGCTGCCAGCGTTCCTGACATACAGCTGGTTGGTAGGAAGAGTGCAGTCAAATCCTGGTCAGATCCTGGCAGGGACACAACAGGCCTCATGACTTCAGCTGATATATTAGGCAGATTGCGGCAATGCCATTTTGAGGGAGGTTGCACATAGCAATCCGAGGAGAGCATCAGACATATGATGCTAACTTCCTGAAAGGCAACGGGTCTGAACCGTGGCCAGACACGCCCTGGTTTCAAGCCTTTGCTACGTAGAGCCCAGTAAAGTGCTTATATTGCCTTCAAGCACTTAACTTTCCGCAATCCTATTTTTTTTCACAAGTCCCTTTTTCAGAGGAGAAAAAAGGGAGGAGAGCCGACGGGCATGCCATGAAGTGTTACCACAACACAAACGTGGTCAGGTGTCCCAACACACGATCTGGAGCAACGTCCTTAACCAACGGTTCCTCCAGGCACTAGAAGAATTATTGTAGGACCTGGTGCACCGGGAGAGATCCTTCTATGCTCTGAATGAGACAGCCAAAACAGCAAGCACTGATTTGCACCTTTGCTATTGCTTGAGGAAAATTTCTGTACAATTGGGAGGAGATATCCAGATAGCCAGCTACAGGGAGCCTTGTTGTTAGAAAGGATCCTGTCCTCCTCACAGATTGGCTGGGTTTGATCTATGGAAGAAACCAAGTAACAGGTTTATGCCTACTGCTTGCATCGATGACTGCCAACTAGAGGTATTTTTATATACATAAACTGAGCAATTCTATCACTTTGAATTGCCATAGTGTTTTTTTTTTTAATTATATAATAAAACACATCTCAGCAATTGCCACACAAAGGTTAAAATATTTTAAAATATGCAATTATGTGCATAAATATTCAAATAGCAAAACAAGGCTGGTTTTGTCTTGGCCACAGCACTTGCAGACAAGTATGGTCAACTCACATGGAAAATAACTTTCAGAAGCAGCTGATGGCTTGTGCTACATTACTTGGTTTGACTGCTGCCTCCAGCCAGACGTGGCATGATGATCTGCAAAGCAAACTATCTAGCCTGATATTTTTCCCCTAAAAGAAATTGCCTTGGATACTTGGCCAATTTCTTCACAGTGAGGCATCTTTAATGGATCTGCTGTTTCAGAACCCATGAGAATGGCAGAGCAGCTTCTCCAACACTGTCTCAATGACCCAACCCAAAGTCATGTAACAGCACCAATGCTGCAGAGCTGTTAAGTCAACCATTTTCTTAAACTTCTTTCTCTTGGGTTCATTTACGCTAACGGTATCTGTTTTCATAGAGAGTTGCCCCCCAAGCGAAGGTGATTTGTGGTGTGTGGGAAATGCTGCAACCTGTACATCACTAATCATCATCATTATCGTCATCATTTGCATAAGCATAGTGCTTGTGAATTAGTCTATGGAAAAGTTTTAGCAAAGTTAAGTTGTGATTTAGCTTTTCAATTGTGGGTCTGCTTTAGTGGGTGACATTTGTTAATGTTAAAAGTCACCAGAGGTCCATACTGCTGGTCTGTGGTGGAAGCCGTCCCAGGCAGTGCAGCAGCCAATGCTTTTTAGCAAGGGTTCCTTTGAGCATTCACAATTGTAGAGTTTTATCAGGGGAGATCCTGGTGATAAACTGCAAACCACTCATTTCTTCTCCCTCTGCTGTGGCAGGTAAGCTGTCCTTGTGGGAAGGATGGTTGGCAGGTATCATTCAAAAAAGTAGTTACTTCAGATCAGCACTATCCCAGATCCAGATATTGGCAATATTTAAGGGAGAAAGCATTTTAGGCAATGGGTTTGGTCAATTAATAGTGCAATTTGTGTTCAAGCTGAGAATATTTCTCATTTTATTTATACAGTGTGTGTTCATAAGGGTTTTAAAAAACTTTGCACAGCCTGAAGAGAATGCTCAGGCCATGCTGGCCTTGGAGATTTCCTCTCTTCTCCATTCAGGGATCTCTCAAGATATTAATATCCCCAGTGGGTTGCCCAGGCTGTGAGAAAGTCAAACAGGCCCAAGGCTGAGGCTCTAATTATCTGTTTAGCCACATGAATGCTGAGAGGCAAATCACTTTCCCTTGGAAGTCAGTAAGTTTATAAAAGTGATTTAACAAAGCAACAAATAAAACCCACTCGCAGTATGGTCTGTGTTGCCTTAATACATTTCACCAGAAGCCTCTGAGGACGGCCGAGTTCAAAGGTGAAATGGCACAAAATAAAATTAAATCTGCAAACTGTGATCCTGTAATGTAGAAGTAATTAATTCTCACATTGAAAATCTGTCTTGCTGTCTGAGAAAGAATACCGAAGGGACTGTTTTTTCCCATTGTAGACACTGTAAAAACAGAGGAGCAGGAGCACATGGTCACCGTAGTGTCAGGCCAGGAGAAAATGCACCTCTATATCCAAATTAGGAGGCAAAAAATTGCAGAAGTTATTGCAGACATGTGGGAATCGCAAACCCTGGCAGGGTTCTTGAAAGAGAAATCCTCTGGTGGAGGTAGACCAGAAACACTTTGATCACTTCAGTGATGAAGGTCCATACACACTCATGCAGGAACTCATGCTGAGTATGTGCAAGTCCCAGCATTGGCACTTTTGCCAGGGCTCTGAGAAACAGCTCCGACAGACACAAGGGCACATGGTCCTTGTCTCACAAGTTGCCCTCCAAGTTCGGAGGCAGGCATCCCAAAGTCCTCTGAATCTTTGGTCTATTGCTTCCCAAAGAATGAAAAAGGCAAAGACGAGCATTTTATGAGATGCTTGTGTGACCTCATAGTGGTCAGGCAACCTCTTCAGTCCATGCCAAATAAAAAAGAGGTGTCAGGGAAAAGAAGACCCTCAAATGAAAGGGAAGTCACAACTCATGCTCCAGTCCTAGCATTTCAGAAGTTTGAATTTTGGCTTGTTTGCATGCATTCCCACAGTTAAAAAGTACATTTACTTTTCCTTAGCAATCTGACAGGGCTCCTTAAATATTTTCTTGTATGCTTTGTGAATTTAGTACAGTTCTCTGTTTAAACGTGTCATATTGTTCCCCACAGTAATTAAATGCTTGCCTAATAAAGTCCAAAAATTAATCTGTGACAAAACACCCCAGGCAGAAGAACAGCCCCAGACACTAGAAGCTTAAGCAAATATAGACCACACGGCCTGCAAGAAATGAGGAAAACATGTTGCAAGGTATTTTGCAACTTAACACTGTACATGGTTGCAGGCAATTACTTATTAAAGTACCTGTAAAGAGCAGGGAAGTAAACATGTTCAACATTAATTTCACTAGCCTCTCTTGGCGTAGGTCAACATTGCTTATGTGACTGCTTTATGACCGTGGAACTCTGTTACCTTTGAGCAACTAAGAACAACCTGTTCTGCATGTCCCATATTGTGTGAGGTTGCTTTCAGGTCGTGTCGGAAGATGACACGCTCAGTTCCCCCTAAACTGTGAGAGAGAGCTACACGTGTGGCAGTAGGTTTCAGCTGTCCGAGGAGGCGAGTGCTCACCTGTTTCAGAACATGTTGAAGTGGAGCCTTCATCCAAATGGGTGTTTATGAATGTTCCCCAACAGTCTCCTAATCCTGCAGGACAAAGTAATACTACTTTCTGAGGTTAACTTGGCTCTTTCAAATGGTGCACTCAAGTGGACATCTGTATCCTATAACTAGGATACTTCTATAGTATTTCAGATGTGTTCCTGATAACATGGTTTATCTATTGAGTCTCATAGTTGACTTGCCAACACCAGTCCAGGGTAGCCAGTCTCTACCATTTTATTGACTGAGACACTGGAGATTTGAGGCAGGTTCCTCAGGCAGAGGTTCTGCGATCATTGGAATTGTTCTGTCTTCTGCAGGGAGAGGTATGAACAATGTAGGCAATGATACTTATCCTGCACTGAAAAGTACACTATGTAGCCATAAGATCCTGCACATCTGTACTGCTTCCTTCCTTCCTGCTTTATCTCCTCCTTAGCGCTGTAATGTCTCTGTACAATGTGTCTGTGTGTTGTTCCCCAAAAAGAATACATGACTTGCAGACGTAAAGAAGATCCATGCTTTTTTTTTTTTCTCCACAGCAGTAGGCATGAAAGTCTGAGTCTAGATCAGTGAAGTGCAGACTTTGGAGGATTAAAATAGCCTCTAGCTTTGGGCTAATAAAGAAACACAAATCACTTTCCCAAAGGGAAAAGGCTGTTTTAGTGGGTCCTGTAGGGAACCTGCAATGCTCCTCCCAGGATAATACAGCCAAAAGTTCCAAGCAGCACAGCATGTACATGGGTATTACAACCTTGCATAAGTTTCAGAAAGCAGCGTGGGATTAAAAAAAAAAAAAAAAAAAGAGCTTTGCACTTCCCAAATTGCAGGACAAACCCAAGTATATACATGAGCAAGTGGGAGAATGATGCAATTAAGCAGCATAGACCTTGTAATCCCTTCAACACAAGCACATCTGTCAACAGGCTTTTTCATGTCAGGTACAAAACATACATATCCTTCTGTTCTATAGTGCTGCAAAATTTAATATACGAGATTTTGGCAGGTTTTTTAGGATCTATGGGTGGAACTGTATACATGAGATAAATAATTATGTATTGCAAAGATTGAATTGATTAATATTTCCTATCTTACGTGATGAAGCTTTATCCCTGTTAAACTTACGTACCTGTGTCAAGCCTCAATGATTTATCTGATTTTCAAGGCATTTCTCTCTTTTCACTGTAAAATTTTAGAGCACGAACCATGCCTTTTTATTTGTTTACGTAGGACCATCATGCTGGAGACGCTGCTAGTCCTCTTCCATAACACAATTTAAAGAAAGAGGTCATCAAGGAAGCAGATGGCTGAGAAATACAGGTCCAGCCTTTATCTTCTTCCCCAAACATGCAAGCACCCATCTGTTACTGAAGAGAAAAGGGAAAGCCGTTGCAGTTGCTCTGGACAGACTAACTGCATGTTGGCCAAAAAGAGACTATTGGAGCCTGTCATGAAAGAAAAGGGAAGTTGCTGAATCTCTGGTAAGGCTCGCACAGCTGACGACATGGATCCAAGAGAAATGTCAGAATTGTTGGACAACGGCTGTAGAATCTCTCATCAAAGGGAGAACCTGAAGCTTGAGTGTGGCGTGTCTTCAGGTACATGTCGTGCCATGCCCCACAAGGAGATGGGAGGGGAAATAAAGGACACAAAAAAGAGAAAAAAAGGGAAGAGAACTTAATCCAGAGTAGGTATAACCATGGCTAGGAATAAACTGCAGGAAAAGGAGTGATTTACCCGAGTACCACCCCTAGCGCTATCCAAAACATGGCATCAGCCCAGACAATTCCAGATTTACCCCTAGCACTATTCAAAACATGGCATCAGCCCAGACAATTCCAAAAGCCGGAAAGTGTATGTGAGCTACTAAACAAAGATTCAGTAAAAGGGTGGAGAGAAGCATCTTTATGCTATTTCCCCTTTATTTAGTGACATCGTTGCACATATACATAAAAGCCACAACTTGCAATTTCTTGGAGTTGGAAGTTTAATCGAGTCCTTCAAACACACATTAAAAATACAAGTCTGTGCATGGTTGAATCATAGGGTTTCCCAGCGGGTTCCTTGAATTCACAGATTTCGACAGAAATTGAAAAGGTTTTTAAATGACTTTTTCAGTCAAAGGTCTCTCTACAATTGGAAATTCCAATCTTGAGGACATCCATTAGCAACTTAGCATAGAGTGCCAAACGGAACTGTTGAAGCCTGTTCTGCAAGCATATGTCAATTTATATGTATTTCACTCCTGATATGCACAAATCCTGTATTCTTGAATGGAAACTCCTGGCCAACAATGTAACTTGAGGCTGTACCTGGATCCTTATGCTCTTATGCTCCATTTGTAAATGATGGAATTTATCTCAAACCTTTCTGGCTACCCTAATTTGATAGAATCACAGAATAGTAATAGTTGAGACATGAAGGTACCTCATCAGATTGTCTAGTTCAGGCCCCACTGTGCTCAAAGGTAGGTCAACTACAGCAGGTTGCTCAGGACCTTATCCAGTTGGGTTTCGAGGACCTCCAAGGCTGAAGACTCCAGAACCCCTCTGGGAAACCTGTTTCAGTGTTTTACCACCCTCACTGTAAAGAAGTTATTTCTTATATTTAAGTGGAATTTCCTGTCTTTCAATTTGTGCCCATTGCGACTTGTCCTTTCTGGGCAGCAGTGACAAGATGCTGGTTCTGTTGTCTCTTACTACCTCCCTTTTGGTATTTACACATGTTGATAAGATCTCCCGAGCCCTTCCTCCTCCAGGCTAAACAATTCCAGCATGCTCAGCCTCTCCTTGTATGACACATGCTCCAATCTCTTAATTATCTTTGTGACTCTTCACTGAACTTGCTCCACTACGTGCATGTCTCTCTTGTGCTGGGGAGCCCAGAACTGGACACAGCACTCGGGGTGTGGTCTCACCAATGCCTCACTAGAGAGGAAGAATCACTTCCCTTGATCTGCTGGCAATGTCCAGGATGTCGTTGGCCTTCTTTGCTGTAAGCACACATTGCTGGCTCATGGTCAACTTTTTGTCCACTGGGAGCCCTGCGTCCTTTTCTGCAAAGCTGCTTTCCAGCCTTCCATGTGTACTAGTGCATGGGGTTAATTCTCACCCGCTGCAGGACTTGGCATTTCCCTTTGTTGAACTTCATGAGTTCATGAACAGGAGTTGGCCCATTTCTCCAGCCTGTCGAGGTCTCTCTGAATGGCAGCACATCCATCTGGTCTATCAACCACTCCTCTCAACTTCATATTGTCTGCAAACTTGCTGAGGGTGCACTCTGTCCCCACCATCTAGGTCCTTAATTAAGAGGTTAAACAGTACTGGCCCCAGTATCAACCCCCATGGTACTGCACTAGTGACTAGGCTCCAGCTGGACTTCGTGCCCAGCCCAACCCTTTGAGTCCAACAGTTCAGCCCGTTTTCAGTCCACCTCGCTGTTCATTTATCTAGCCTGTACTTCATTAGTTTGTCTGTGTGGATGTTGCGGGAGACAATGTTGAAAGTCTTGCTAAAGTCAAGATAAACAACATGCACTGCTCTCGCCTCATCGGCAAAGCCAGTTGTTTCATCACAGAAGGCTATCAGATTGGTCAGGCATGATTTCCCCCACATATATCCATGCTGACAACTCCTAATCATCTTGTCCATGATATATTTGAAAATAGCTTCCATGAGGATTTGCTGTGTTACCCTCCCAGGGATTGAGGTGAGGCTGACAGGCTTGTAGTTCCCTGGATTCTCCTTCTGGAAGACAGGTGTGATATTTGCTTTCTTACAGTCCCCAGGAATCTCCTCTGATTGCCATGACCTTCCAGATAAAATTGAGAGCAGCCCTGCATGCATGGATGAGTCCCACCAAATCCTCCGGACTTGTGTATGCTCTATTTGTTTAAATGTTTCCTAACTCGATCCTCCTTGACTGAGCTTAAGTCTTCAGAGCTCCAGACTTTTCCACTGATCTCTATGGCCTGGGATCCCCAAAAGCAAATCTTACCAGTAAAAATCACAGCAAATAATTTAGTTCTGCAGTATAAATCATTCAGTTTTATTTAGCTGTAATATTTCTTGTATCTGTATTAGAAGTAGCAAATGAATACAGGCAGTGACTGAGGGTTGCCTCTTGAGCAACCTGCACCTGAACAGTATCTGTCTAAATCTATCTAAAACAGATACTACTACTACTACTACTGTTCTTACTGGTGATATTAAAAGATGAAAAACTGTTAGAAGTAGCTGAGGACATTTTCCTGCAGAATTATACTGCGATATTGGCAACATAAATCTAGTCTAGGGCAAGAAAGAAGAATGACAAATCTCTCACAAAACTGGAACAATATTTTAACAATCATAAAAAAACCAGACTCCTCCTTGTGAAAAGAATATGAGGAAAGCATTTTTTTCCAAACAAAAAGCATAACTTTTATACCTAAATACTGGAGATAATGCCAGAATGAAAGCAATCTTCTTCATGCCTTCGAGAACTGAATTTTGAAGTTTCTGATCAAATTCCTGTTATTGTATTGTTAAGGAAGTGGCCTTGTTCGCTGAACTGAAGCGATACTGGAAGAGCTTCCTGTTTAAAACAGCAGGGAGTGCAACCCCGAGAACATCAATCATACGGTTCACGATATTAACTCGACTGGAGCGTTGCAGGAACAAGGCTCTGTTCAGCTTCAAGGGTCCCCTGCAACGTTATATACTGCAGGATCCTGAAGTTAGTATTTCTTCACTGTGACACAATAACTCTGTAATAGAAACAGGTATAGTTAGGAAGAGATGGAACAACTTTACAGTGCCATGGAATCAGATCAGTGGTCTAGCATCCTCTCTCTCTCTCTAGCATCTTTCAAAAAAGGTGCAAAAAATCTGAGAAGTCAATTACATAATAACGCACATAAAAGTTTCTTGCACAGAACAGATAACAATTGCTTAGCTTAATAACTAGAAGTCCAAGGCTTAAAGATTGGTATCCCTTGTAATTTTAAACTATGTCTACCATTGCTGGTATTTTTTAAAACACCTTTAAAATGGCTTTTATTTTCTGGTAGTGATTTCTACAGAATAACTACGTATTTTTAGATTTGTTGTCTGTTCTACATTCTTTCATGGAATTTCACTTTAATATGGTACTTTTAGAAGAAAAACCGGAGCAGTTAAGCTGTTCATTGTTCTCTCCATTTTGCAATAATTGTACTTCACATTTAAACAAGACAAGGAAATATAGCCAGTGCTCCTATGAAATCTTTACTACTCACAATTCCTTATTAAAAGTAAATTTAATCATAATTTGTCAATAAAAATGTCAAAACTAAGAGCAGGATGAAACAAAACAAGCAGCAACATGTCAGACAGATTTGCTCTCTACAAGAAAGCTATGTGGACAAAATGTTATGAAATGGACTATTCCAATCTTTGTAACAGAGTATAGCAAGTTGATGTTATGAACAGTTTTTGTTATACGCAGACAAGTATCTTAATCTTCATGGAACTGATGAAGGTGCTACCAACTTAAAGCAAGAGAGGGAACACTACTTATTCATTCAGGCTGTTTAATCTTTCACGGCCCTAAATTTCCCCCCCAATGAAAGTACAGTTTAGAAGCATGGAAAATTTACTATCATCATAAATATCAATTTAAAAAATCATGGAGGACATAATAGCAAACTCTGCTCTTACATACAGGTTAGGGGGTCAAAAGAATGAAGCACTCTGTAAAACACAGCAGGATAAATATATCTAATGTGATGATAACTGAACTGACAAGAAAAAGATTTGAATTTATATATATAGATTAGTATACTCAATTTACTAAAATGCTTCTTCAGTTTCCTAGATAGGTTTTCTGAAAAAGAAATTTATATCCTAGAGTGTTTCGGGTTCACACACTGGAATTTTAGAGAGACTGCTGTTTGACTGAATGGTTGAAAAAACTCATGGCTTTACTTATGCAAATAACACCACTTATATAAATGGAACATATGTCTGAGCTTGTATATGACTTGAAGTAACTCTCAGAAACTTGAATATTAACATGCATCTTTGGCTACTGTTCCCAGAATGTTATTCATTAAAGCTTTGGGTGTGTTGTGGGGAGGACTACATTATTATGACCTGTATCTCACAAATTTGTGTTTGGACAAGGCTCACATGCTTGCAGAGGGACATTTAGCAGATGGGACATCAAGCTAAGATGCAAATAACAAAATTCAATCTCAATGAAGTATTTTTACGCTCAGTGGCTGACCAGTGTGAGGCTCTAGGTCCATTTCCTCTCAGGTCTCTAGATCTCTGAGTTGAGCAAAGCTTCCCCTATCCTGCTGCTCTGAAAAGCAAAGGCTTACCCACCAGAACAGACGGCAACAGTTTCTTGCTTCTTGTACACAGCAAGAGAAAGGCATTGGGGAAGCAGGTGGGTCCTGGAACAATTGCAGAAACACTCAGGCTCTGACTCAGTGACAAGTTCAATTGCACTGGGCTGCTCCAGGCTGTGGCTGACAGGTCTAACACCCCGAGTACCTACTTCCCATTCATTACCTGACACTCACCCCGATTCCGACACATACCACCAGTTTTGGCCACTAAACAGTCTGGCATGACTTACTGGCTGGCAAAGAGGAGGTACCTCAAGCTGTGCTGACTGATGCTGTTGGAGTCGGAAGTAGCAAGGGAGGAGTTTTAAGAGCAGGAGCCTCAAAACTGTGTGTGGACAAGGAGATAGTGGGAATGATGAGAGGGGTGGGAATGAAGTGTCGTACGACCAACCCTATCCTTCCTGGTGTTGATATGTGCAATTTTTATGAAGAACTTAAAATGAATGGCAGACAATAAAGCTGATAAGATGCATAGACACTGAAGACGTCTTATGACAAAAACTTACAAAATGTTCCAAAAATAGGAGGGTAATTTAAGCTCAGATGAATGCACAAGGACTAACCCCAGAAACCCCTCAAGGAAAAATTCCTACTTCTTACTGAATAGAAATACGATCAGGATTGAACATGATAATTCATACGAACAGGGATAACCATCCTAAACTAAGTAGCATTGACCATATGGACTAAGAAAGCTATTTAGGGCAAGCCAGTCCAGGGGACAGAAAAAGAAAATTCCACAGTCCTCCCTTTCTCTCCCTTAAGTTAACTGTGAACCTGAAGCAACTGAAAGGAAAACTTACTTGGTAAGCTTACAATAGCTTACAAAAATTGCATTTTTGTTATTTACTTTGCACCCCCTCCTACACTTCAACCTTTGCTCTTAGAATAAACTCACTTTACTCTGGAAGCTTATCTTGGCATTAAAAGCAACTCTCAAGCAACTCTGGGATGAATAAGGTATTATTATTTCAGAAACAATTAAACCAAATAAAGAAGGGTCTTAGTCCTATCTTGCTGCACTCACCTAGGGGAAGTGGGAGGAACCTTGGGAACTGAGCTCTCTTAAGTGGCAAGGATCACTCTGAGAACCTGTAACATCAGATATTGAGAAAAGCCAGGTCTCCCCTTTCAGCCAAGGAGACACAATACAAAGACAGCCCAGAAACCTGAGAAACTTGCTAAAAGCAGTTATTTCCATGCCCTGCTGTTACAGTATGACAGGAAATTAAACTAAATGATTTATTCACTGTATACTTATTCATATGCATTTAACATGAATGTGCTTTTTTATAGTTAAATCAATAAAATAGGTAGACTTGTCAGTTCTTTACTACTGTTTTATAGTAGTACGTTCCTTGCAAGGTTATCACCAGCCTCTCCCATACACCGTATTTCTCATAGTCTGGTAAATACCTAATTAAGCTCAAAACAACTGTTCTTAAATTCATAACTTAGCTTTGAAGTTCATTGCTTTTACTTCAGTTCTGAAAAAAAGGCTTCTATTCCCCAAACTTTTCAGTCATCAGAATGACAATACCCCAATTGCACGTGGCCCCCGTTATTACACTTTGAAATGCTGTACGCTGTCAGTTTGTACTGTTTCCCCATAAAGAATTTTAGAGTAGAACTTGCTTTGCAAAGGCAACTCACTCATTTATAAGAGTAACAACTTCTTGTTGAAGTCAGTTGGTTTGTCCTTGTCATGAAAGCAGGAAGTTCCTTTAGTGAGGAAACTGTAATTTCTAAGATCTGTACCTGAGAGTTGATATTTACAGCTGAACAGGAAAGTGAACTTTCACTCATCCTTCTTCACAAGCTCTGCCCGATTTTGTTAACAGACTTAGTGCTATAATTGAAAAACAAAAAGGTGTGAGCTGAACGTGAGTCTATGTTTTCGAGACACCCTGATGCATTTCCCCATCACAGAATTTACAAAACTTAAGCACTTAGAGGAAAGTTGGTCCAAATCAGTTTTACGATAGAAACTGATTGCTGCCTTAAAAACAGAGAAGCTTGCTCACTCTTAGAGCAGCTCTAAGACCGAAAAAAAAGAACAAGTCAAAAATCTAAAGCCAAAGTGTTCTGCTAAAAGAGCCAAAGGGAGATTTTAGCTATCCTTGTAGCTAGACTGTAGAAAGTCTAGCTTCCTAATAAGTAGAGAGCCAAACAAATGTTATTTGAGCTAGCAATCAACAGTATCGTCATGAAGAATTCCTACTAATATTAACAGGAATCACACTGGGCACTAAATCACTAATATAGCAAACTGGCTAATTAAAGATTGTATTAGTTCAGAAAACAGCTGATGCATGTGAGGCTTATTGTGCTGTACAGAATATTTGAAGGGATGGCAAAAGACTGCTTTGGAGAAAGGGTGAGACAAAGATACAAACAAATGCCAAAATTTCAATAGTAGATTTTTTATGAACAGTAATTCAGTTTGACTGGTATCAGCTTTTGTAGAAATATTCTTCTCTTCAGAATGAAGTCTCAAGTATTTTAGGCTAAGGAAAGCCAGATAGGTAAGGCTAAAATAAGACTTTACTGTGGAAAAGTGATTGCCTCTCTATAGCTAATACTGAAACCCATTTTCCTTTTCATCTATTTTGCTAAAAGGAGTTTCAGTAATTGTTTCTATTTTCTGATTGTGAATGTGTTCCCAGAACGACCTTATCAAACAAATAGAAGAACAAGAACGGTACACAATGGTGCATCTAGTAACTCTGTCCCATTGTCCCTTCCTGTCCTCTGCCACAGCTCTTCTCTTTTTATTCTTTATTGTATAATGTCATATGAGAAGGCCGGTATTGTAAACATCTGAATATCTTAAATTGCCATTCAACTAAAAAAAGCTTACAGGAAACCTCTAGTGTTTGTTACATCAATATCACATCATTCTGACAGATTAAGTAATCTCTGTAGGGCTGAGAGATGCCTTTGTGATTATTTTTATACCTAAGAACTATGAGCACTTATGGGACCATAGAAACTTAATCACAGAACATCAGAAGAAGTTCATGCTATGCCAAGCCACTCTCCAGGGATTATTTAAATCAACACATCCTCCTGCATTTTGACTGACAGCCTCTGGTGGAATTTCCTTGTGGAAGTACTGCTTCTTGTTCACTTATGTGCAAATCTTTAAAACACTAGCAAAGTAAGTAATGTTTATTGAAAACTGGCTGACTTAACGTGAACTTTTACAGATCCACTACTCTGGGTACATTAGCTTCTTTGTATCACTCGCCAGCCTTCTTTTTCACAGCATCATTTAACTTTGAGGACTAATTGCACTGTTACTGTGTCAATGGGATGCCGAACACTACCTGTCACCAGCCAATGTTTCATCTTCCCACACCATGCAACATCGCATTCTCACACAGGCAGGAAGTTCTCTGAACTTCATCTTCCCACACCATGCAACATTCTCACACAGGCAGGAAGTTCTCTGAAAACATATGTAATGAAATCTTCTTTCAAAAAAAAAAAAAAGGAAAAGCAGATCACCTAGTTTTACTGCAGTGCCCGTGAAAGCCCTTACCATACATTTTACGTTTTCTCTGGCAGAAATTGCTTATTTTCCTGTTACTTTTTTCTCAACCAACATTTGTATGCTTCACTTTTAATCGCAAACATAGATTTTAAGCTCTGTGGGGCAGGACCCCTTTTGTTCTTTCATGTAACCAATCTCCCCTGTCACTACAAAGGGACTATTACTTTGTGACTATTTTCAAGATGTATTTCTCTGATGTTGTCTTCCCCAATGCACACCTTCCTAAATAAGAGCGCAAAAACATCTTCCATTTCTCCAG
The DNA here is from genome assembly GCF_000699145.1 of Aptenodytes forsteri. Classification (NCBI taxonomy): domain Eukaryota; kingdom Metazoa; phylum Chordata; class Aves; order Sphenisciformes; family Spheniscidae; genus Aptenodytes; species Aptenodytes forsteri. Next base: position 4,727,855 of record NW_008795017.1, read on the forward strand.
TGGAAACTTGTGAAAGATGTAATTATGTAACTTAATGCCATAGCTGCAAACTATTTATAATGCTACTGTGATTTATAGTATAGAAAAATGTATCTTTCAAGTATGAACTCCTAAGATCCTAGAAGTCATGTGGGGAAACATATTTTTGTATTTTCTGAGCACTGCATGAACACATACATTGAAAAAAGAATAAAAATTACCAGAAAATCAAGGGCTGTGTTTTAAAACCAACTGACATTTATGCTGTGATATCATGAGCTTGTTCACAGGCATTTTGTTAATTGAGAGTAAGGAGTTCATCCAGTAGGTCAATTATTTGCTGCGAATATTTCATGAAAGTCTCAGTAACGCCACCTCCCTGGATTTATATAGATGCACGAGAATCATTTCTTGTGACTAGCCTATGATTCAGAATTAGCTATCAGCCTTTTCTAAAGCAGCTCTTTTGTGGCTTCATTTGAGAATGTTTTGGTTAAGATTTCCAAAGATTTGTGCGTAGGTATATGTCTCCTTACTACAAGAAAATCAGATAAAATGAGCTTAGTCTTTCTATACATACATACATATGTATAGTGTAATGCAGACTGTACTGAGCCTAGTGGCACTGCACTCCTATGAAGTTACTCACATGTACATATAATTTGCAGGTTTAGATTTAAGGGACTGATTCAGAATTAATTGGGAAAAGGGTGCTTTTATTTTTCCCCTTTCTGAAAGCAGTTCTCTTCGCTTTACTGCAAAAACATCATGCTATTGCTTCTGAAGCTGCAGATGCTACCACAATTGTAATTGCCTGTCATGGAGTGAAGAAATCTAATTAAAACCACTTACTTGTACCTATTAACCAGTCTCTTTAAATGCAGACAAAAGACCTTTACCACAAGCTAAAACATAAGTACAGTGTGTGGTCTGCAATTCAGTAAAAGAAACAACGGATTTTCAGATAATTCCACTTACATCAATTTTCCTGCTACTACCAATTAGCATTAACTGTGAACTTAAATGGCTATGTAAATCACTATACCTAGCCGCTACTCCAGACACGGTTCAGACTCTTAGCACGACATTGGACAAGGCATTTCATCTTTCACATACTTGAAATGGTGACATTTTTGTGTCGAGGGTAAATTACTGATCGCAGCATGGTTTAGAGGTATAATGTACAATAATTATAGAAAATGTTTAATACAGTGCAAGGAATAACCTGCAGTCTTCTCTCAAGAGACCCAGGATTCTTGAGCAGTTTTATAGATAAGAGCAGTGTATTCCTTTGGAGGCTCCTTCACCACATCATTTAGAACCATTAGGGTTACAGTTATGTCATAAGAAAAAACTCGACACTAACACAACAGAAAGCTCCAATGTAAAAGAGGCAGGCAGGGCACTAAACCAGAATGATTTAATAGCCTACTGCACAACCTCATCTGGTAGAGTTTGCTGCACTTCCTAACGTGAAGTCTTCACTCAAGACTTCACTCTTTGTTTCACATTGGATAGTGTTGACTGGGCAGGTGGAAGAGCTGTGCTGCGTACCAATTTATTACCATCAGCATCACCATGTCACTTCTTGCTTTCTTTAAGGAAACTGCACTGCTAGGCTGAACCTACTGAAAAAGTACTCACGCTTGTACCATTTCAGGTTTCTGTATGTAAGAAACAGGCCATTAATAAACTAAAAGCTGTGGTTTATAGCCATGATGGACAGACCTCCTTAAGCCAATGGGTGGTTGTAAGAACGGGGTTTTTTACCCATCTTTTGCGACTTCTTCAGGGTGCCAGGCCACCCTCACGCCCTGTGTGTATCCACCTCTCATCCACCGTTGCATACGCAGCTCCTGAGCGCTGAGCTGCCTCTGTGTCCGTTCTGGCGAAGGGGAGATGGTTAGGAGCAGACGGGGGCTGATCTCTTCCGTTACCTCAACACACGCCTGCGCCACATGGTTTTGCGCTACCCTCAGCGACAGATACCTCCACAGCTTGCCACCTGGGCCGACCACCGCCCGACACCGACCCCGCCAGCGCTGCCAGCACCTCGCTGCCTCGGGGAGCTCCCCTGTCAGGCTGTCCCTGCTTCCCCACCCCGCGCAGGAAGGTGCCATTCCCCCTCAGGTGCCTCCACCCGTCCCC
>NW_008795017.1:4731022-4738635 GCF_000699145.1 Aptenodytes forsteri
TTCGGGCGTGCCGAGGTCGGGCCGCGGGGGCTGCGATCGCGGCCGGGCTGCCGCGTCGCCGGGCTGGCCAACTTGTTGGCATCCCCCTTTGGCCAGATGTGGCTCCGCAGCTGGGAGCGGGGCCGGTATCGGCTCAGCAATGCAAAGGTTGGGTAATAATTGCAGACGCGAAGCGGTGTGCCGTGCCTAGGCGTGTCTGCCAGTGATTTTTAAATGAGGCTTTAAATAATAATGTGTGCTGCGCATAATGCCGTTGGGAATGCATATGTACTTTGTAGGCAGAGCGTTTCTGTGGTGTCTTTTGTCTGAGCGATATAAAAATTCCTCAAGGTTGTTAATCCTGTCGTCTGCACAAAACATCAGAAGATTACAAAATAAGGTTGGGAAACTGAAGTTTGCAGAGTTTAATGACTGAAGTTGTACAGAATGTTTGTTTATTGGGGAAGTGGTCTAGACCTCCTAAATCTACAGAATATTTAAGTTTATGAATACATAAGTAAAGTAACCTTAAGTAACTCCTCCTATAAATTTTGAGCACAAGGAAATTTCATGTGAGCAATTCTTATTAAAAAAACCAACTACTCCATTAATGTGTGAATGAATTAAACACATCAAGGAAAACAGTCTGTGCTCATGTAGAGGGAGATTTTGATGGTTTGGTTTTACAAAATACACCTACTAAGTGAGAAAAGTAACTGGAAACGAAATACAGAGGAAGGAGCATGTCTAGTGAGAGAGTTTTGGAAGTAACTGAACTACACGCTCTTTCTCTTTTTTTCTTCCCCCCGCCCCCCAGCCATTTGTTTGAATGGAGGTGAAAGAACCTTAGGGTAAGGATACACATGAAAAAGTATCTTCTATAAAACTGAGAAAAGCGGGTGGGTTTAAATTAAGCTTGCTGTGATGGAATAGATAGTGCGCACAACTTGGAATGATACCTGCATCCGGGATCAATGGCACCACAATGCCTCATACTGTAAGCTGCTCTTGGCAGGTGCCGTGTATTTATTTCCATAAAGTGTGTAGCTTCTACAGGGTACTGTAAAACAAATAAGAGATGACCATCTTTTTATGGCACGGTGCTGGCATAATTATCTATTCATGACAGTAGTTATAAATTTAATTGCTTCATGATGTAGTGCAGCTTCTACCGAATTTATTTTAGATGTTGCGGCTTATGGCATTTTGATGATAATAGTTACTTTTTAGATGACCTTTAAAGGTCCCTTCCAACCCAAACTATTCTATGATTCTATGATCAAAGCCTGGAAAACTTCCCTGTATCGAATGTTTCGCAACAGATGCTCCTGTAAAGCCAAGATGTTTTTGTAAAATACTGTTTGAGCTCTGTTGAAGCTTTTGGGGTTAATCACAATGGAGGGTGGCTAAACACATGGTTTAAAAGATTTGTTATAAGCAGTTGAAAATCATACATACTTTGGTTTTAGATATCAGTGGACCGTATAGAATATAGGTCCAGTTGTGTATGAAGAGCACTGATTGTAATTCTTCAATTCATACTCCAGTCATAAAATTATGCTGCACTGAGGAGAATACATCTATAACTGATTTAAAAAAAAAAAAGGCAAAGTTAGATTTTTGTAACCTCTCAGCTTAAGAGTCTCTCTTGATAGTAAGTTTGTAATACAGAAAGAATGTGAAATGTGTTCAGTGTAATCAAATCAAAGGTAGTAAAGGAGAGAATGAGGGCAGAGAAGAAAAAGGAAGTGCTGATACTCTTTGGTGTGTGTGCTCAAAGATTATGCCTGACATTCAGTGATACTATACGCATACTAGGTATGAAAATGTAGCAGTGCTTTAAAAAAAAAAAAAGGTTTTCTGATTAGTAGGTTGTTTCTACTACTTGATTGAAATCTGTACTGTGACCACAGTCATACCACTACAGCAGGTGCTTGAAATGGGCACTCCAGAATAATACCGGCGCTCGGAACTGATGGAGATGAATGGATTTTGTTTCTCCACTTCTATGTTTCAGTTTTGACCACAAGTAGATACTAATCTTTATATCCAAAATGTTGTGGTTGTGATTTAATGTTTAAGCCATTACTGTCTAATTATCCTGCTATAAAGTTTTAGTGAAGGCAAAGGCATATACCTCTGCGAGGACAAATCCAGGTAGCGTGTGTCAATGTTACTCTACTGTCTGGGTGCTCAAACAAATGGACGGAAGAACCTTGCCTGTTTTGCAATGAATGGAAGTAGAAATTTCAGTTAAAGGTGAAGCTGCTATCTCTAAGATTGAACTAATCAGATCCACATCTGTGTGTGGATTGAGTGCAAGAAGTTGATTATTTTTTGACTTAATGCTTGGTAGAACTAGAGGCAGATTTATTTGAGAATGGTGTTGGTTATGTGCTAGTTGGAGATCAGTGTAAAAGATGGAGGATGACAGCTCCTCCAGAGCCATTTGACATGCATGTAAGAAGAACGCTCTCCTCTATGTGCCCAACTGTGTTACAGGAGAAAAGCTTTGTTGCTTTAACAGATTGCTGTTCCTAGACCTTTCTTCTCCATTCCTATAGCTAACTAGTACTCTAGTACGAAGAAGAACTTGTTTTCTGCTTCTGTGTATATCCCCCAACAAGGTATTATGTGATAACTTGTCGCTATGTTAACCCTTCCTTTGGCTCTTATTTTGTCTGGCACCAAGTTAACTGAAATGGCTCCTTGGAAAAGCTAATGTGTATTTGACAGGCTTCTTGTTCCAATTTTTCTATTGTTATTTTCAGTTGTTTGGTGCAAGGGAAGATGCTTGGTGTGAACAAGAACCTACGATGATCTCTGTAGATTTGGGAAGGCAAACTTGCACACCTTTCTTTTGTATTTTGTTATAGAGGGGGAAAAAAAAATTCCCTCCTTGGGGGTGAAAAGCCTTATAAGAACTATATCTCTTCACTTCTTGCCAGACTTAAGTTTGCTACTCAGCAAAGGAAGCATCCTGCTGACAACTGTGTCACCTTGCGTCCTTAATGAATGAGTGAATGGATGTTAATGCACCACAGTACTCCTTCTGTCTTGTTAGGGGAGAGAGGGAATAAAAGTAGTTATGTCCTTCCTGCCCCTGACAGCTAAAGAGAAGTATGGGATGGATTATCATAAAAACGGCTGCTAGAGAATCATGTGTTACGTAATGCATCGACGTTGCAACTTGAATGGTTTTATTATAGTTACATCTCTCACCTAGCCTTCTGTTTTTCCTGTCTGTACTCACGTCATATTTGTGTCTCTGCTGCTTGCTTCTTTCTCGGAGGTGAAGCCTGACAAATAGCACGTTGGACCTTGGTTCATTTCTAGTTCTTGCACTATCTTGCTGATTGTCTATTGACAAATGACTTCTCTTGATGACTTGTCAGCTTACCTGTCATTAAATTGGAGATATTTAAATTTGCTGTGAGATGAGAATGGTTCTAGGAGAGCAAAGCTTTCTTCTTGGCTTTAGGTCTCTGTGGGGTATGGTGAGGTCAGAGGATAATCTTTGCTTTCACTGCTTCCACCAGAGGGAGCAAAATTTTTTTATCTGAAAATGCGCAAAAATTATATGGGTTATTACTGCCCTTCATTTGCCATAGAAACAGATAACCATAGTAGAGGAATAGCTGAGCAGGGGAGACAGGAGATTGACTACGAGAGTATGGGAGCGTCAACTTTTTGCATGGGTTGTCTAAGAGGTTGATCTTGAGATCCTGAAATATGGTCTGAACAACTGGATCAACTAAGCTGACTTCAGTGATTATCTTCTAAATAAGAAGAGAAAGAGTATGGCTCCAACTGCTAACAGTATAGCTATGTGAAGATGTATGGACTGAATAAAATGTCATGCTTGTGATTATACTTAAAATCCAGGATGTAAAGATAAGCAGTGTTTTTTCAACACAAGTACCAAAAATTCCTTGCTATTTCCACACTTTTCTTGTTTTTTTTCCACAGTCTAATTTTAGCTTTCATTTGGATAAATTTGCTCATTTGTGTAGAATAAATACAATTTTCTGCACGAGTGCCATCAGCCTTCGAAGACTCTAAACCTACCTTTTTTTTTTAAATAAGAATAGGCATAAAAATCCAAGTCCTCCTAAATGTGAACTGTATAAACCGTGTGAACTTCCTTAATTTAGTGATCACAGACCAGTCGTCTGCACGTACATCTTTGCATAACTTTCAGAATATGCTTCCTTGTGCAGAGGGTTACCTGAGTTGCTTTCAACATGCCCTTAATGCGCTCAGTTCCACATAAAAGCAATGGTCATTGATGTATGTTGAGCCTTTGTGTTTCACCTTGTTGCCTTCAAGGAGAGTGGGCAGGATTTTTTTCCCCTCATATATGTGTATGAAATGTTTATTTCTTACATGCGTGTGATTGGCAAGATGTATCTGCAAATTTTTTTACTTTATTTTGATGCTTTGGAGATGAGCCACAGCTGGAGTTTAGGTAAAAGACCAGGCTTGGAGGTGGCATAGGGAATCATTTTGCTGAGAAGCAGTATGCACCTGATTTGCCTGCAGGGAACATCTGGATGAGTCTACTAGTTAGCTTTCTGTTCTTTCACAAAACTTTGGGCATTACTGATGCCTTTGCCTCCCTTGTTTTCTGCCAAAGCAACCTAACGTAGCCTCTTGAGGACTGAAATGTTTTAGTCTGATAAACTTTTTGTCTAAACATGGGGTGGAAACCAAAAAGTTTGTCCTGTATAGCTGTCCAGAGTTTAGATGGCCTAATACTTGTCTTAACCATTATAAAACTATAAGAAAGAATAAAGTGAAGAGTGTCCCAAGTTTTATTCACCATTGATTCTTAGATTCTTGTGTGCAGCTGTGAAATACAGAGCAGCACATTATTGATTTTTCTGATGTGACCCAGGAAACTTATGAGTAATGGGGTAAAAGTAGCATTCATGGGTGTGTGAAATCCAAACACTGAAGGTAAGGGAGTGGTAGGATAAGAAAATTGTGCCCCTACTTTGCCCTGTACTTTCCTTATCTGCTGCTAGCAGCAGTCAGAAGAACGAAGGGTGGATAGCAAAGCATGATCTCCCGTGACTATAGATGGAGACTGTAGTGGGTGAAAAGGTGGAAAAAAAAGTCCTGCTCTCCATTCTGCATGTGCTGTTCTCAGTGATTGGATGTTCTGAATTGTTTGGATTCGCTAGCAAAGTCCAGGGATAGTGTTTTTACTGGTTTCTTAACTTCCCTTTGAACTAGTGGAAGGGAGGGAATATATCATCAGAAAGGTCTTAGTCTCTTTGCAGTGACACCTTTCCCAGATTTTAGTATTACTGTTTAGGTGTTGACTTAACTCTCCAGGTATTGTTGGTTGAAATTACTCTGTAATGAAAAATGTGTAAAGAAGGGTGAAACTGTTGGGATAAGAGAAAAAATTGGCAAAAGAACACGACTATCTTGAAGGAAGGAGTGGAAGCTGCAACGAACAGAATTGGAAAAGAAAGCAGATACTGGTTACAGTGTTGGAAAAGATGAACCATCTATTAAGTGACAGAAAGATTTAGTGCAAGAAGAATACCTCTATTTAATTCAGGTTCATGAACATTGTTGTGAGGACACAAAATACAGAACTACTTTAATTCTTCAATTTTTAGGGAGGCACCACTGGATTTTCATTCTGATACTCTGACTCACTTTCATACTGGGTATGTTTTCTCCAGGTTTTTGTGAAGCAGTAGAAAAACTCAAATATAATTACAGCCCAAGGTTTCTGCAGTAAACATCTAAAATAAACAGTCTTTACCTGAAGAGCCTATAGTCACCTGCTTTGTTTTGTCAAATTGTTTTTCCCATCCTTAGGCAATTCATTTAGGTGGTAAAAGTGTGAACACTTACTGACCTGTGTTTATCACAGTACAAGCCATTTCTGAATTCAAAATGCAGTTCAGAAATTGCTACAAAAATACTGCAGTCCTGGGATGTTGAAAAGAAATACTGAAGTGCCCAAAGAACAGGCTAATAAAGGAAAAACAGTAAGGCATAAGGAAGATCTCAAGAGTCATGTATTTACTGAGTACATGGTTACCACTGTGTTGCTTTCTGTTTGTTTTTGAAGTGTTACTGTTGTAAATCTGTTGTACCACAGCTATGTAGCTCTTTTCCCTCTGTGGGCTTTCTTGGGTACAGTGCTGACTTAAAACAAGAGTTCTGAAAACCGATAAAACTGAAATAAATGAGTCATTTTTATAATTCATTAGTCTTGACATTTGTTGACTTTTAACTCCTGTTTACCTGTTCCTTTGTTGACCTAATGAAGCACTGTGATACATCTTTTGCAGCCTTGATTACGGCATGTCGTCTTCATATTTATTGTTTTGACTAATGCGCACTTTTCAGAGTACCAGTTGCCCATTTTTTTTTCTTGTTTTCCAAGCCTTTGAAGAGGGCTCTAGACTGGGGTTTTATTTGCTCCCAGAAGGTGAGAAAAACGACGCATACCCAGGTGAAAACCTGTTTACTTAATGTGTGCATCTTTACAGTATTTATTTTACAAAGAATGTTGATGGAGTTCTTCAGTATGGATATTTCATTTTCCTTTTCTTTGGAAAGTACTTTAAATTCAACATTAGTTATCATTATTAGTCTTTTAGTACTCGTTCAACTGAACAGAGCTGTTTGGTAATTTCAATTTGTCTGCAAATTTAGATAAATGCTAGTTATGCCTGCATGTTTTAAGTGATGTTTTTGGCAGCTAAGCCATCTTTTGCAAAGGAAAACATCCATAGCTCTGCCTTTTATTCTGGAATAATATACCCAAAGGTGAAGAAGCTATTTTGTTTTGCTGTAATGGTGTAATTTGCTGTAGTTGGGATTTTGGTGTTTCCTTTTACTTCTAGTTAAAATGGCCTAAGCTGAAAAAGGTACTCCTATTCTGAAACATGGCTTGTGAGCACGCTGGTTGTATAACTACAGTGGTATATTCTAAATTGGTAATGCTGCCTGTACAGATCATTCTTAATCTTTCTGACCTGCCTTCTGGCTGAGCAATGCTCTTGATTCTACTGCTTCATGTCAATCATTCATATACATATATACCTATTAAAAAATACAAAATAATTCAGCGAAGACTAAGCATGTCACTCAAAGTGGACTGACAGTCCAAAGTATAATGAATGGGGTTTTATTCTTCACGGTGGAAAAGCTAGAAAGAAGTTGAGGCCACCATGAATCTGCAGGAATTTATCAGAAGCCCAGTGATGGCGACCAGATCTGTAGAAGGTCTAGCCTTAGAATTTGTTAACAAATGATTGTCTGTAATGGGATTGAATGTTAAGAAGTTAGATATAATATTTTTAATATGGAAGCATAATTCGAAATGTTACTAAAATATTCTAAAAGAAAACAGAATTAATTTGAAAAGCTGTAAGAGCTCAAAGTAGTGTCCATTACTTCTGCAGGTTGCTGGGTACTGCAAATGTTTAGAGGGCTGTTGTGGTGCTTGGAGACTTTGTAAGTGGCTGATTTCACGCAGGTGATTCCTGAATTGGGAAGAGCAGGAGGATGATAGACATGGAGTAGAGACTGTCTGAGTTGAACAGTAGTTCATTCAATGGGGAGCAGGGTGAACTTCTTTTTCTTTTCTTTTTTTTTTTTTT
>NW_008795017.1:4738997-4765902 GCF_000699145.1 Aptenodytes forsteri
TGGGGAGGGGGGTGAACTTTTTTTTTTTTTCTTTTTTTTTTTTTTTTTTCCCATGGAGAGAAGTTGACTGTTTTAAAGATGGGGAACATTCTTTTTACTTGCTAATTAAATTGACTGCTGCCGTTACTGGATTTCTGCAGGCTATATGGACAAGAGAGTGTTACTTTCTATGTTTTGTTGCTTATTTTAAGATGGATTTCAGTTTCTCACATATCAGCAGAATATAATAGTGCTGAGGTAGATCTTAATGGAGAAAGTATCTGTTTCTGGTTGCATTTGAGAAGGATACCTCCATAGATGTTAGTTATTTTGCTTTATTTTTAAATGGCTAGGAAAGTGGGTAACTTGTAAAGGTTTTACAAAATTTCAGGCACTGTAGTGGTTCTCTGTACATTAAAATAAAAACTTGTCACTCAAATATGCCTTTGAATGTCTTGTATACTGCTGATACTCATGTGATGAAGAGTAGAGATTTTGAGGTTAATTACTATGTGCATGTGCACCACCCGTGTGTGATAAAAAGCCACACTTCTGAAAACTCCATAGCTGAGTTAGTCTTTGGAACTGTGTTTTGCCAACATAATGCCAGGCTGTTGTGTTTTGATGTTGTAAACCCTTTTTCCCTGATAGTCTGAGTTCTGCAACCCTTAACCAGCCAAACCAGTTTTTGCTCAACAGAAGCAAGTGTTTTAGATCATTATTGTTTCTGAGGAGAGAAGAAAACAAAACAAAACACACAAACAAAAACCCCAAGCCAGCATTCTTAGTCCAATTTCACCTTTGAACCAAACTTGCTTCCTCGATTTTGGCTATTCCTGTGAATATATAGCTGTTACGTGTGACCGCTCAGTATCTATAATGCTGACCTTAAGAGCTGATCAGAGAGAACAACTTTCAGCTGACATCTTCCTATCCTTAATGAATTAGTTTTGGTTGTTTTCACTATAAAATGTGTACATTGATGTTTCATTTTACATCTTCAGTCATACAGTTTTTCTTAGAGTAATTCTGAGTAATGCTTTAGTAAGCCCTGTTTGGAAAAGCTTATTGGATTTGATGCTCATTTCTTGCACAAACCAGATTACTAGGGCCTAAGTCATGTTCTTCATGATGTTCTTCACTCTCTCCAGTATACTTAAGAATTACAAGCTAGAAATTGGAAGTTAATACTGGAAATAGAAATACTATTATAAATGTATGTCATGACTGTCTTCGATGTTTTGGACAGAAATCAGCTTGGAAAGAAAGCATTCAGAATCTGATGAGTAAGTCCTTACAGCTGCCAATAAATTCATATGAAGTACATTCGTGCAACATTAAAAAGCTTTTGCCAGTGTTGTTAAAGTTGACTAACACAAATGGTTAGAGTACAGACTTCAAGGAAGTGGCTGCTATTAGGGGGGCTGTGCTTGGAAGTCTAGTCTGAAAACAAGTGTCCCTTCACATTGGGTACTGTATAAACATGCAGTAACACAGTCTTTGCTACAAAGAACACACTGCCTTAACATAAATATCTCCCATACTGATACTACCTCAAAATACCACTGCTGCTTATCCTCTGTTTCTTCATATTTCACCCATGAAGTGAGGTTGAGACTTCAGGCCAGGACTGTTAATTAGTTACGTTTTCATCATGGAAGACGCCTTTTATTATTTGAACCAAAAATGCATTTGAAAGCATTGCCACAAGATTTATGATCTTTGACTTGAAAGAGGAATACCTGTTTTTTTCTATCAGTTAGAGAAGAAACGTTCTCTGAATTAATCTCTCAAGTGTCCTTCGACTTTATCAGATACCTGTGTCTATCAGAGACGCTGTGCCAGTGTCTCTGGACTCCTCTTTCTGACATTTCCTAATAAATTGAAGAAAATTACCAAACACTTTGACTTTGATTCTTGTCATGGAATTGCTTTTTTCAGCTTTACTGTGGAAATTGTTTTTTGGGTTTTTTTAATATCAGTGCAGCAATTTTCAGGAAATAGTTGGAAAATTGATCGTTGGTTTCAAATAATAGTTATTCTCACTCTTCAGTTCTTAGTCATTTGGCAGTAGGCAATTATTGGATAATTGTACACGCTGTTTGTTCCTTTTCTTTTATACTGGATGAAGGTTAGAAATTGGACAGAAGAAGATCCATCTGTACTGCTATCTGGTTGCTGTGGAGAAGCAGCACCCCTCCTGTGTTATAAGTAGCTTTTTGTGAACATCTGTAGATGTTTTTAATTCCTCAACTGACTGTTTTGGTGGAAAAGGGAAATGGTTTTGACCTAACTAGCAGCAAGAACAAGAAAATACTGACATTTGAGAAACAAGGCACAACTGATGCTTCATTAATTGTGATAAGGTTTGGCAATTTTTGACAAGTATGTGTCAACAAATACGATGCTTGGAGGGGTTTGCTGTGGAGAAGCATCAGCTCCCCTGTGTTATAAGTAGCTTTTTGTGAACATCTGTAGATGTTTTTAATTCCTCAACTGACTGTTTTGGTGGAAAAGGGAAATGGTTTTGACCTAACTAGCAGCAAGAACAAGAAAATACTGACATTTGAGAAACAAGGCACAACTGATGCTTCATTAATTGTGATAAGGTTTGGCAATTTTTGACAAGTATGTGTCAACAAATACGATGCTTGGAGGGGTTTGTGTTTTTATGGTGTTACTGCTAGTAAAATAGCCGTATAGATTTAGAAAAAAAAAATCAAAGCCCCAGCTTTAAGATCAGTGCTTCTTTTTAAAGAAAACGTGCATTTTTCTGTCTTGATCTTCTAGCTCTTGCAAGAGCTCTTTTCAAAGTGTTTTTGCAGTTCATATTCTAAAATGTTTTTTAAAATGTCTTTTCTCTTTAATAACTATGGTTGTTGAAAATAGGGCCATAAGATGGGAGAATAGGAAAGCTGCTCAAAGCACCTTGCTCACTAGCCCTGTCAGACAAAACAGGAAGCGTGTGCGATAACTGAGGGTGGTGGACCAAAAATGGCGATAGACAGGGAGACAAGTAATGCTGGCATCTTGCAGCTCAGAAATAGTGAATTCCATGGAGGAAGCATACCACAGTGTGGCATAATGGGGAAAAACCCCTAAATCTCTGGCTGCAGAATCATTGTCTCCACAGGTTCTTGACTGTTACCTATGAAGCATCTTGCATCTTAAAACTGTTGTTTTAGGCTCTGTGCATCAGGTAGGCTTCAGTGCTTCTGCTTATATTTTGGTGACCTTTTTCCAAAGCCTATTTCATCAGCAATAAGAACTAAAATTCCTTCTTTTTTTTTTTTTTTAAATGAACAACTTAGAAAAACCAAAATAAAAAAAACAACAAAAACCCCACACAAAGCCAACCAGACAAGCCAAAACAAAACAAACCCACACTGGCTTTCATTCATCAAGCGCATGTTATTGAGGCCACAAGCGTTCATTGCAGTTAACAGGTTTGAATACTTTTTTTTGTCTTCTGATCAGAGAAGATTTGTTAAAATGAGAAAATAAAGATGCACAAAGAGGAGGTAACTTCGAAAGAGTTTGTGTGGGTCACTGGCAGAAGAGATAGTAAAATGCTGTTTTCCTGAATCTTAAATTGATGCTCCACCTGCCAGATCACTGTTTCTTTTGTAAGGTAATTTATTGTCCCTGTTGTACTTCTAAGTGCCTCTCAGTGCCTTGCTAGAGCTAGTAAGCAAAATTTTATACAATAATATTGTTACTTCTCAGTGGATTGTAGGCTGTGTGGGCCACTGTGATTAATTTTTGCCATCTAGTTAGGAATTATCTATATCAGTAAAATTCCCTCGCTGCTTTGGCTGCTTTTCTGAATGAGGCAAATACCTTCTGTGCTGTGAAGTAGCAGGATTCTGGAGGGCTTGGCTGCAATAATTGGCTTTTGATATTAAGATATAGCTGATATGAAGAGGAAGCTTAGCCTAAAATCTGAATTAGTGGATAAAAATTGCACATCAGTTTATTTCTCCTATGAAATTAATTTTTAATAGTCTTTTCTTCTATATTTCTTTTTAACATGGACTTAAAAATCTTCAATTGTTATTAAAGATGCTGCCTGTGTCAGAAGGTTGGAGATTTCTAGCTGTTCAAATGAAATGTTTTGCCAAAACTTCCTCTTGATGATGAAAATCCTTGTAGCGGTCAGTGACCTTTTTTGCCTTTTCTTTTGCTTTATGTAAAGTCTTGAGCGCTCAAACACTTTTTTCCGAAAAAGCAACTTTGTTTTTACAAATGTATGGTATAAATTACATTTAAATTTTTAAGACTAAAATAAATGTATTTTTAAAAGTTTTACTATAAACTTTCCATTGACTTTTACACAGGTCATGCAAATGGGGAATTTGTTATGTAGATAGTTTAATGCAGTTAATGGTATAATGGATTTGCATTTTATGTAGCTACTCCAAACATTGAAACTGTGAATTCATGCTCATGTTTTACTGTTAATTTGGCACAAAGTGTGCCTGTAAACTGCGCTGGCTGTATGACTGGTCTTGCACCAAAATAGTGGATTTAATTTTTTAATTGCTACAATACATGCAGCAGGTTTTGTAATAGCTTAGTATGTCTAAGTGGTATTTAACACACACCTACGTTAATCATTGCTGAATAACCAGTGCTGATAATTTGCATTATTATTGTAAGTTTGTTTTATTCTTATGTGCACATAACTTTCCATTACACGTTGCTCTCTATATCGGACTTTGAGGCGTTACTGTCATTATAAGCTGGGCTGTTGGTATGACCTGTACCTTAGGAGATAAAGAAGTCTGTATTTGTTTTCTTATACATGTGCTAAATTATAACTGTTCAGGGTGAAACTTGCCGTTCCATGTGTCTGCATCAGAACATTTTTTCCCCCTAGGAAGTCTCAGCTTTAAGTGGATCAGGGTTTTTCCATTTCTTCTATAAAACTGGAGCTGCTTATTGGAACAAGTTTTATGACTTCGGGGAGGCAAGTTAGAATTTGGTTTGAGGGATGAATCATGCTGGTTTTGGGAATGTGTTGTCTTTGTTCTTTGTGGGTGTTCTGCTCACATCTGACCAAGTCATGAGGTGTTTAAAAGTTGCGTTTTGCCCATACTGACAATGTTATAAGAGCTTGACATAAGTTTTCAAAAGGTATGCAAGTATACCACTCCCAGATGTTGAAGTTACTGTATATAACATTTGCCAACAAAATAACTGCTTGGTTAAGCGCCTGGTTTTTGTGGAAGCTTTCATGATGGTGATGTCCAGCTCTGTCCTTGTTCCTGCCTGCTTGCTATCTGAATGGCTGTTCCGTTTGTCTTCTAGGAAGCTGGATAATTTTTGTGCTCTATTTCAAGGCAAGTTGTATATCTTCAGTTCTTCATGTATCGCAGTGTGTGGATACAGTGGAGCTGTATGTCAGCTCCACACTGGTCAATGTGGGTAAAGATGGGAGTTGTAATTAGGAAAAGGCTGACTCTTAGATTTTGGCTTTGTTTACTTCAGCAAGTAGTACAATACAGGAGGAGTGTTTCTGTGGAACGAAGTGTTGTCAGTCAGGATCCAACATTGATGCTGTACTGATTTTGGGAAATACTGCTTTTGCCTAGGTCAGTCCATGGGCTAAATATCTGCTTTCCTTTGGAGCAGATCTTCTAGTTCAGTTTAGCTTAAAAGAAGTCAGGTATGTGCATTCAGACACCACTGTCCAATGTATGCCAAAGCATCTGAAGTGAGGATGACTGGGAGACTTGCTTCAGAAGCCCTCTCCTGATCCGAACTAAAACGCTGTGTAGATGCACACATTGTCTCGCTGCTGGAATTGGAAGTGAATGGGATGGAATTTGGGAGCCAGACAGTCAATTTCTCTTTCTACCCCCTGTAGTATTGGCAAGGGATTAATCTTATTTCTGTGTGGAAATGAGTACATATTTCTGGTAGCTGAAGTGGTAGAAATCTGTGCTGTGGACTGAAGCAGCCACAGGTAATCACAAACGGATAAGCTTTGACTTTGTGGTAGAAATGCTGTGGATTTGGTTTCTTTTTAAAATGTAAGAAATCAGATGCTCAAAATGTTTACCAGGTGAATATATAGCCTGTGATAGCAGACACTCAAAAGTCAGAAAAAGTGTCAGATGAAGATTACCTACGTGACTGTAACACAGCCCAGTAGTGATCACAAACTCTTCCATATGAGCTCCTTCCCTTCTTCGGAATACAAATCACTAGTAAACCACAGTTTTAGTGACCTGGAGAAACAATGTAATGAAAATATGTCGTAGTGACGGTTTTCAATTTTGCTTGCATTTTGAGATACTTTGGGCCTCATTTATAGGCATGTTGGATATTCAAAATAGCAGCTGGTTATATTTTTCAAAGCACAGCTCCAGTTAAAGTTCTGTTAAAAGTCCTGACTGAAAAACTAGGCACTGAGTGTCTGAAATTGGGCGACCAAAGTTACTGGGCGTTTATTTTATCCTTCGGACTTTCATCATTGCGTGCCAGTCACCCACCTTTAGAACAGGAATAGGAATACTAATCTCACAAAGTTATTGCAAAGTTTACATTTATTTTATGTAGTCTTCCCATGTTATGGACAGATCTGCATAAACATGTCTATGGGGAAATGTAAGGTTTTTGTATTCAGTGTAGGATGCAGATGGTAAGCATTTAATGGGTCATACGATGAGGGCGAAAACGGGGCAATTGTCCGTTTGCTGAATGAAGCAGAAATCCTGCTGGGGAAAGTGGAATAAAGCAGCAGAAAGAATATTGTCGGAAGTAGTATGTATAAAGGCTAAGCTGAAGTTGGCTTTCAAATCTTAACTGCTGCCTAGCTTGATCTTACAAATATGTATTTAAAGCTTTGGGAGGATTTGATGTAATACAAGTCTGCAAAACCGTTGGTGCTTTGTAATGTGCATTTCGGTGCACTGCGAGGCAAGTGTCAGGATTGGATTGGTAAGAGTAGAGAAGGAATGCAGGGTGGTGTGTGAACACTGTGGTGATGTCTTTTATGTATCCAAGTATGCATACGTTTGTACTTTTTGGGAAGAGCAGTTTAAAAATACCCGTTGGTAGTTTTGGAGTCACTTGTGAGGAAGGCTTTCGGGACAAGATTGTGTTGCTTGAGTCATTTAGTTGTGTGTTCAAAACACCAACATCATGAATTGGCATCCCTGGAAGTTTTGCTTGTGGGGTTGGTCTAAAGGTATGATATCCTGCATTTTATTGCTGTTCTCAAAATATTCTTATTGGGGAAGGTGTTTTGGTTTTTTGGTGGTTGGTTTTTTGGTTTTGTTTTTTTTGTTTTTGTTTCATGGGATACTGTTTTTGAGATATGGATTTGGTCGTTTGAGTAAATAGATGAAGCAAGAGCAAGTGCCCAGGAAAGGAGTCAGCAGGTAGGGAGTGAAGAGGGGGCACCTTTCTCAGATTCTCTTTGCATGTTTTGTATGAGGATTTTCCACATTGCTAAACCTGCACGCTCACCCTGAATTGTGAAATTCAAGGTTTGTTGTTTTGCTTGTCTGCTCCTATAGAGATGATGATACAGGTCAGAGATGCCAAGCACTTCTGCCCTTTTCCATGGTAATAGTAGAAGCCAGGTGATGACTTTTCTTCCCTGGGTCTTGCTAGCTTGCTTTGAGGGGTAATCTGAAAAAGAAGAGCATCATGAGACACCAATTGGCAAATCATCTGTAATGCAGCCAAGGCAGTGATGTCTGGACATTCAGTAAAACCAGCAGTGCTGACTTGTCCACTGGGCTATCACTTATGGACAGGTATTCACGACCATTTCTTCCCTCTGTCTCTTCACCTCAGCTGCACTGCATATTGTCTCAATTTTCTCCCCTGTCTCTTTCCCCCTTCTAGTCTGTCTAGGGTGCAAGTTGCTTGGATCAGAAACATGCTCTGTGGCATACATAGCATGATTTCTGTAATAAATATCTAAACCAAATGCCGATACTGAATTCATAGTTAATTACTTTGGCTTTAATTTTTCTTTCTTGCCCTCTTTTTTAAAACATTGTCAGATTGTTTCCCTTTCAGTGGTTCATTAAACTTGACTGTTTTGTATGAAACTTTTCCACTAAATCCACAGACTCATCCTGAGTTATAAACCTCGCTCTGTTTCATTTGCATCATTGCTTATAAAGGAGAGAAAACAGGTCAAGTTATGCCCTGAAAGAATATCTCCTCATTCATTTAGGATTTTTCAAATACTGTTAAAAGCATAATGTAAATGTGGGAGTAAGAGAATGGATGGCAAAGTGTACGTGACGGTTTAGTTCAGGGAACTGCTCCTGTTAAAAAGAGCAGCCCTGCCTTCTGAGCCTCTTTCCCTGCTAACACTTAACACTTGTGTAACTTGGTATTACAGAAGGTTTTAGAGTGGTTCAGAGAAAGGGGAATTATCCTTGGATTTGCAAATGGGGAATCTATGCAATTGTTACAAAGATGAGAGTTCTGTAGGAGTTGGTGTTATTTAGCATCTACTTTAAATATAACCATGTTTGCACACTCTCACACTCTTACCTGTTATTGCCTGAAGCTTGGCTGAAAAACGATGAAGGAATGGGCTAGATGAATTGTAGTACTAGAGGCGTACACTGTGTTGCTGCAAACATCAATATTAGGCCTGCTGTCATGAACATGAAAATAGTGTTGTCATTGTACCCTGTGGTATTAAGGTTAAGTATATATTTCAGCTAAGTGACATCAAACAGGCTAAAACATCGTTGTGCTAAGGACTGGTCAAGCATGTGGTATGTGCAAGTTTTTTGTGTTGAAGTGATTATGACCTGAAGGAGTGGTCCCCAAGCTGTTGCTTGTGATGACTTGGGATGCTGCTATTAGACACAGACAATTGTTAGGCAGTTTTCTATGGAAGAAAAGAATCCACGGAGTGGGAAATGTTCTTTTCTAAATAAAGGAATTCATCCAGCTTTTTGTAGCTTAAGCCAGTCTTGGTAGCGGTTGCTGTATTTGAGGAAATTATTTCTTTATCTTGCCCTTACTGTTAAATTTATTTCAGGCCACAGTCAGAATGATTCTTTTTACTCACTGGTTTGGTTTTTTTAATTCCACTTTTCCTTTCAGTGCCCTAATGTCTTTAAATATTTAATATACAAGAGATTTTCTATCTTCTAGAATAAATGGCCTGAAGGGAGGAGGAATTTCTGAAACTATCCTACTTGACTGTAGAAGAAGAAAATCCAGTGTGCAACCAAGCTGTTTATCTGATTACACACAACTGAAGTGCACGTCGTTGAGCCCTGCTTCTGCACAGGCCACTGAAGTGATCTGCCAGTGATTGTGTAGCTGATATGTATTTCGAAGTCACACTCACTTAAACAAATAAAAACCCAACCCAGATCTTCACATTACTGGGAGAGTAGAAATGATTCCATGGTTGATAGAGTGGTTTGGTATATAGAAAATTTACAGGAAAATATGCCAGATTTTTTTTCCTTGATTCATGCACAGATTGCCTCTACAGGTTTAATGTATATTTTCTTCTCGGTTGCTCAGGGGAGCACTGGTTTGTGCTTTAGGAGGGGAGGGGTGCTTGGGAGAAGGAAGCTGTTTGAGGCAGACATGCTGTGGTAAGAGCCATGGCAGAGCCAAAGGTTCTGCAAATTGCTAATAATGTGTGGATATTCATGTTAATTTTTAATACACAAGTGTGTGAGAAGTTTTTTCTTTTCTTTTTTTATGCAGGTCAACTTTGTAGTGTGCCAACTGTTTGCCTTGCTTGCGGCTATTTGGTTTCGAACATACCTTCATTCAAGCAAAACTAGCCCATTTATAAGACATGTTGTTGCAACCCTCTTGGGCCTTTATCTTGCACTTTTTTGTTTTGGATGGTAAGTTGCACTTAAATTCACTTTTCAGGGATTTGTAGATTTTCATTTCTTGTTTGCAGGGAAGCAAAGCTTTGTTATGAGGAACCTTATTACCTAATTCAGTGGTTTCTAGCTGCTGCAAATGTACAGAAATTGGCTTAAATTTTCTGATGCGGTGCACAAATTTTGAAAGATCTTCCATTTGCAAACTGATAACTAACATACTGTCTGCCTGTGGTTTTGGGAGGATGGAGCAGATGCAGTTGGTTTAACTTGTACCAGTTTTTCTGTAAACTTGCTTGAGACGTATTCTCTTGAGGCGCAGCACAGGTGCGATGACTAAGATAATTTCTCATATATTCACTGCATGAGATAACTCACTGTGTCTCTTTCTGAATATTGAATATAATCTGACTTTTTGTAGGAAGAGTGGCCGGAACTGCAGTACTGATGATGCTCTTAGTAGTATAAAACACCTGGAAAGGAGCTAGCCTTGATTTGAGTGTTTTGTGTGGGTTTTTTTCTTCTATGTTTTGGAGGGAGGGTGTGGTTTGTGTGGTTGTGGTTTTTGGTTTGTTTTTTTTGTTTTTTGTTTTTAAAAAAAACAAATTTTCTGTGACTGCTGTTTTCACATCTTGATCTTTTCACAGTTTAGCAAGCCAGAATGTTAGTAGGGCTAATAAAGGGTATGCATTTAGTTTGGTGAAAATTTTTTTTTCCTTCAAAATTAGCTTACTAAATGGCTTTCATCTTCCCAAGCTGGCTTAAGATTGATTAAGTGCCAGTTCTGTTTTATTGCACAGTAAACAAAGTGCCTGCTCAGCTTTAAGTGTATAGAAGACTTATTTATAGACTATTGTAGAGTGTTATGAATTAGGGGGCATTAATCAAGCTGTGTACAGGTGGGAAGATGCACACAGTGTGTGCATGCATGTGTCTGCACACACAGAGTGTGTATAGAATTCTTGGAATTTCACACCACAGATTTGGCCTCTACATTGGCATGTTGCAGAGGCTTCTCAACATCAGTTGGTATGTATTACTTTTAAATTTAGGAAAAGAAAAATCAGTAAGTTTTATTCTTTGGATTTACATGTATGGTTTACTTGTGTATATAATTCCATAACTCCCATGCGTTTCTTAAACTTTTGGCCATGGTATTCTGCTTTGAGAGAATGATCTGATGCCAAAGACTTCCAGTCTTAGCACCAAATGAGGAGGATGATATGGGGCATAGGTGCTACTGTGTGTGGTTTTTGAGAGAGCTGTGTGAGCTTTAGAAGCACATTCTGTATCCATTGCTTTGGAAACAGAAATCATGAATTGTAGTTCGTAATTAAAAAACGTTAACAGTATAGTCATATCTGAAATTTGGGGATGGGAAGCCTTAGAAAGAAACAACCTCCACTCCCAACAGACATAAATAAAGATTTGTGAAGTCACTCTTCAGCAATATGCCCTGGAAAAAAACTCAGAGAGAAATCTTATGCCATAGTAGAAATCCAGATTATTCTAGTTTGCTTTGGATCATACTTAAAGCAGTTATTTTAGCAATGAATTTTTATTTTATGAAAAGGGTTTTTTTCTTACAATCATGAAAATAAAAGCTTTTTAAAAATGCCGAAAAGAAAGAACATAATTTGAGATGTTAAAAGTACATATTCTTTAAAAAGCTGATACTTCTGTTGCACTTGTGCCAACTCTTTTTCCTATTGCTTAAGTATGTATTATACAAGCATGTTTTTTGAGTGTTTTGTTTGGTTTTCCTCACCCCTCCCCAAGGAATCAAGTATAAATACAGGTTACAATCCTGTCGTACACCTTCAGCGACTCTTCAATTATGTTATGTGTGTACAAGAGGGAAACTCTTCCTGTTTTCTTATATAGTGGTTATAGTAAATGTAAATTTGCAGAAAATCTCATGCAAACCTAAATGTGGGAAATAGTTTGGAATCTGTGCCCTTTTAAGAATATTTATTAGTCATTATGTCGTCCTGTTCAATTTCAGGTGTGTTAGTTTTCCATGCAAACCTACATGTGGGAAATAGTTTGGAATCTGTGCCCTTTTAAGAATATTTATTAGTCATTATGTCGTCCTGTTCAATTTCAGGTGTGTTAGTTTTCAGTCACCTTTGTAGTGCTTGTGATGGTGATGTGGGACAGGAAGAGAAGGGATAATTCCCTTGGGATAATAGCAAATTGCATAAAAGACCTAGAATACCCTTTGTATGTAGCTAAAATGTACTACTTCATGTTGTATTTAAATGCTTCCCTTTTAATTTTTGAATTGGAGATCAATCATGTTGCTACTGTTAACAACTCTGAAAGAGAAATATCATCTTGATATGATACTCTATGTCAACCCAAACTTTTTCAGGCTTTCGTATCTTATGTCCCTTTCTCTGTTTAAGAAGCAAATCTCTTAAACTTAAATTTTTGTCATTTCACTGATGCCTGTCTTTACCACACAGTGTTGATAATACGTGGCTGATATGAAAAGAAAAAGTGATTTTTATTTTAATTGGCAATTGCTTATATTAAATGTGCATTTGAATTTTAGGTAGTCATATCTTAGATGAGACTAGCTAGTAGTGAAGCATGGGAGTGTGTGCAGATTGGATCTTCCATAAAAAGTCACGATTTTCAAGGTCAGTTAATATCCAAGTGAATTATTTTCCCTCAGTTCATCGTGTGTAAACTTTGTAGGATTTTAGCTGGATAGAACTGGGTTTCTTGTTGAAAGTCTTTTGAATATATTTCCTTATGAATAGATGAGGAGTGAAATTAGGAAATTGCTGATGATAAGCTGAAAGAAAACAGTATCAGCAGTATAACAAAACAGTAGCAGCTTTTTATGGGAAAAATTCCGAAACTAGATCAGTGTGTCACTTGAGCGTGTGTAAGTATGCTACTGAGGCACTAAAAGTACCAGAGTGAAAGAGAATCAACTTACTGAAGATCAGGTGCTTTTCCCCAATCACTGGCAATGGTTTGCCACCAGTGCTCTACTAGCTTACTGAAATGTAACTCTTTTAAAAAACAAAACAACCCCTCCAAAACCCAAAACAATGGTGGTGTGGTAGCTATGGTGGTAAGCTGTGGAAAACAAGTAAGGATAAGAGGTTAGAGCTCCTTTGTGAAATAAATCTGTGGGTTGTTGGTGTGTAGGGTTTTTTTGTTTGTGTTTTTGAGACCATCATCACCAATATCCCTTTATCAGTTATTGATGACCTGGGGCAAGGAGACTGGCTGGACAGAGCTATTTCTATTGACTGGGGGAAATCTTCCCATGTACTGATATTGTGGATACTAAGATATTGTTTGCCTTATCTGAGATACCTATTGTTGCAAACAGGTAAAAAGATGAGTATGGAAACTGAACCACAAAACATTCATGTTATTTACACATGAAATAATGCCAAGTGGAAGTATTATGAGACATATTCTTTGTATTTTAAGGATTATCATCCTTTACTATATTCTTGTTTGAGCTGGAGAATTCTAGCTAGGTCTGTAGTTTTTGTTCATTACTTCTGTCTGTGCTATGCTAAAGGGGGAAGCTCTCAACAGAAGGGAGGGCTGCAGAAAACCTAAACAGAACAAAAGGGTTTTTTGGAAGCAGTGATGGAGTTAAAATTTGACAAATCTCTTTAATGTTAAATAAATGCATGCAGTTTATTGTCATTAATGAAAATGCCGTGAGTGTTTACTATTTTTTTTTCCCTAGGTATGCCTTACATTTTGTCATACAAAGTGGAATTTCCTACTATATCATGATCATAATAGGAGTGGAAAATATGCACAAGTAAGTTTCCATTCTAAAATATTTTTTTTGCTTTTACAAGAATGCTACTGTTCAGGGTTTTTTGGTAACTGTGCACATATGCCATACTTCTGGTTGTATCATAGTATTTCAGTATTTGAATTCTGCTAACCATGGTTTTATTTCCAGGAGAGAAAATGGCTTATTTGGGTATTTTTGCCAGCTTTTTTGAATATCTAAAGCTTGTTGCAATTGGTAATATTCCACTGAGACTTCTTTTGTGTTCTCAGCATTCTGATTTTTTTTTATTACTTATTTGTGAGACACCTAGCATTATTTATAATTGAGTTAACTATACAAATGTAATTTGGTAACAGCTAGTGCTAGTAGAAGCAAGATGTCTGAAGGGAACAGAATTTGTGTGAGAAAATGTTTTAAGTACTAAGTGTTTGTCATTTCCTTTTTTTTGTTTTGTAAGAATAATGCAGTGTGAATGCTGTCTTAGGTTAAGAGTACTATCATAAAGTTACATACGTAGGGCATTATTTTAGGTTTGCTTGAACACACAATTAGACTATAGCAGTATCTGAATCCATATAGAATGGCACTTCTTTCTCTTTTTCAATCATTCTTAAAAGCAGGAAAGACTTATTTTATTACTGTATGCATATGTTTTACTATTCCACTAGTCTAGAGATCAGAACCAAATTAGGTTCCCACTGTGTTAATTCCTGCATAAATGTTTAGTAAAATAGCAAATCCTTGCTTGAATAGGTTCCTGAAGTATGTGAGGCTGTCAGGAAAGATGCTGGTAAAAGAACCAAAAAGGAAGATTGCTTTACACAGAAAGTGCAAAGCCAGGGTGGTCTTAGTTCATGATCCTGCCTGTTGGAACACTCTGCTTCTCTATAGTCTGCTATTGAATATCATTTTATTGTCTCTGGAAATATGCCATATTAGGCTCTTATTTTTCAGGATTTTCTACAAAGCCTGATACATTCAAACTGCTGCAAATGTGAGAGAACTTCTTTTGGTTGGATGGCTGGTTTATATTCTAATGGCTTATTTGATTAGAAGTTGTTTTAAAGCAACTTGTTCATATCAATTTCTCTTTAGACGTGTAACAATGTAATTTATAACTTACGTAGCTTAATATTTTAAAAGAAATTATTAATGCGGTTAAGTGCTGCAAAGGGAGGTACCAGGCAGGAATACTTTGGTCTTTATCATAACAAATTACATAGGTTTCTTGTAAAAGGACATCTAGCAGTGGTTTACTTCCCTAATAGTGAGAGGCAAGTAGGCGTGTGTGTATTTAACATTCCTGCATTGGAGCAAGGGAACTCGCTAGTTCCCGATTCTCCCAATTCATACCAGCTGGTTTAACAACTGCATGGCCTGATCTGCTGACATGTTTGCTGTGCTATACACAACTGTGTATGTATGTTCTCTGTCACTCCTAGTTACTGCACAGGTGGGAGGGTAAAACCTAGATTTGACTACCGGGCTTACGTTGCTCTATCGTAGTAGAATTAACATACTGTTGGATAAAACTAGAAAGCTCCTCTTTCAGTGGAGGAAAAAAATGTAACAAGTGGAGTAACTTGTTACTTCAAGTTGTGGACAATGCTTGGATGCTGTATGGGAAGCTCCAGGAGCCACTTCTACTAGGTGATACTGGCAAAACTGTACAAGGTTTGCTCCCTCCGTTGCCACAGTATTCCAGAAGGGGTGATGCCTCTTGGTGTCCCTATATGTCTGTACCTTTCACTGAAGGAATGCACCACACACTCTAAATTTTCTGCTATGAAAATGCCACTTACAGCTTTCTGTTTCACAGTCTGAACAGAAACTAATGTGAATGACTCCCCTCCCCACCTAAATATTTGTCTTCAGGCTACAAACATGTCTCTCAGAGCCCAGGGGAGATTTAAAATTAAGTGCTGTATAGTAGGATGCAGCTGGTACCACCTGGCCTCAGGATTGGAGAAGGACCGGGTCAATGTTTCACTGGTGTGTGTGAGTGTATATATACAGCTAATCAGAGTACTTATACCTGCATAGCCCAAGTTTTGGGATTTACTTTGTATGTTGTAGAGGGACCCATTGGCGGGCAGTCCCAGTTAGAGGTTACCTGCATTGTTTATAAGCTTCTTAAACTTGGAGACTATAGAACATCAAATATCCATACATGATGTAAATATGGATTCAAGTGACTTTTGTATTGGAAAAGCACTTGTGTATTGTACAAAATATTTTTGTCTATTTTCTGAATTCATTCACTGAAGTAAGCTTCCCTCTTCTTTTTCCTGCCCTGCTTGCTCTCCTGCAGATTTCTTGAGTGTATGGACTGGGAAAACCATTATCCCTCTCCTTCCTGCTTCCTCCACCTCCTAACGTAGTTCCTCAGTCTCTCCAGCCTCTCTAAAAGTTGTTTAAACAAATAAGAGACAACTGAAGTTCTTAGACTGCTTATCAGTTCAGCTGCTATGCGCTGGGTATACTGGCTTTCCTTACCATCTGAAGCAAGGAGAGGTTTCTGGTAAACTTCTACATTCTCCAAAGCAGACTTTCAGGTCTGATACTGATACTCTTTTAAACCTCTACTTTCTTAATGTGCTTCCATTGGGTCCTAAAAGTCTCTGCTCTACAAGGTTCCGACCTTTGTGATTTTCCTGAGGTAACTGAACCTTGTGCAGCTATTGCTTCTAGGTTGGTCTTGACAATACATGATATGTTAAAGATGAAAGCCTTACTTGAACAACAGAAAGGGGAAGGGGAAAAAAGAAAGAAAAAGGTAAATGCCCTGAGGGAAAAAAAAAAGAACTAATCATGTTAAAAAATAAGGAAACCTTACTACTTATTTTTTAGCAACTTCTGGAATAAAGTTAATTAGCAGAAAACGAGTTACCTGAGACTTGAATTTAACTAAAATTGATCAATTATTTTTATATTTAAGTCTTATTTAAATGATGGTACTTTAAATGTCAGATGGAGTGGTAACACCGCTCCTGAATGGTTCAAAGCTTTTATTTTTTAATTTGTGACTAAGCTATCTTAATATTTATTTGGTGCTTTCATGGCTCAGTTAATTGTGAAACTGAAAAATGTGTTTAAACAAGTTCTCAATTCCAATAAATTTGCATTTGGTAACTGATGTCGTGCTAATATTTATCATATTGTTTCTTTCTCAGAAATTCTTCTGTTTCTTCTATGGTTGTGAAATTGCTACTTGTCTTAAAAGACAAAACCCCAAATGCCACAAGGCTTTTCCTTAAAGCATTTGGCTACTGTTAGCTAAGAGCTATGTAAGCAGTGCTTGCACAGGTCATTTGATGACAAGGTTTTTAATGTTTCTAGGTAACTCTTTCTCTTTTGCCTTGATTGTTCATTTTATGGTTGGTAAATAACATCCCTCAACCTGTGGGGAAAGGAAAGTTAATTATGGGGCTCACAGTTGCTTCACTGAAGTCAGTATTTTCTCAGTTACTTCACTGACAAAATATAGAAGTCCCAGCTCTGTCAGTGTAGAAAATAAATCTGTTTATTTAAAATCATTCCTGTTAAACTGTTCACTTAAACTTCTTAAATGTGCTAATGTAAAATCAAGCGACAGACATGTTATTTGCATCTGATATCTTCTGTGTTATGCTTAAAGTTGCAGGATGATACTTTTCTTGTTCCAGATGTCTAGAGTTGAACTACTAAGGCTTAAGGAGGTTATTTCTGGCTTTAGAAAAGAAAAAAATCATTTAACTTTTCTGGGACATTTAAGTTATGAAAAGTAAATTAATGAAGGACCCAGAGACCTGAGATAACTAATAGCAGTAAATACATAATGAGCTGGGGGGTGTGTGTGTGTGTGGGCCACAAAGATGATGAAGGGACTGGAGCATCTCTCCTATGAGGAGAGGCTGAGGGAGCTGGGACTGTTCAGCCTGGAGATGAGAAGGCTCAGGGGCATCTCATCAATGTGTATAAATACCTGGAAGGAGGGAGCCAGGCTCTCAGTGGTGCCCAGTGACAGGATCAGAGGCAATGCGCACAAACTGAAACACAGAAGGTGCCGTCTGAACAGCAGAAAACACTTTTATACTGTGAGGGAGGTTGTGGAGTCTCCATCCTTGGAGATATTCAGAAGCCCTCTGGACATGGTCCTGGGCAGCTGGCTCTGGGTGGCCCTGCTTGAGCAGGGGGGTTGGGCCAGATGACCTGCGGCGGTCCCTCCCAACCTCAACCATTCTGTGGTTCTATTTTATTTTGATGCACATACAATTCTTTGTACTGTACCTACGCTCATGTATGTGAGCTGTTTGAACATGGTAATGTGAAGAGGTTTGAATTTGAGTAAACAAACTTCGGTCGTAACTGGTCTGGCCCCTGTGGAGGTGCTTCCTAGTCATCCCTTTCCTGCGGGTTTAGGAATGTTAGTCCTCATTAAGTTCTTTTCCCCCTCCTAGCCAGAGCCAGGACAGAGCAATGCCTTGCTCCCCTTTTCCTTCACTCCTTGGTGTGGCTTTGACAAACAGTGGGAGATTTGGCAAAGGAGGGGTGGAGGATACTTGATGGTTTGATCTTAAAAATCTGAGATTAAGAGACAAATAAGTCTTGTTCATCTGAGTGAATTAATTCACTCAGCATGTTAATTGAGGCACTTTATTAAACACCTGACTGACAAATTATGCTGAATGTCATGACTTGTTGATAGACAAGTTTGAGTGCTAGTTAGCCTACAATTTAGATTGCTGTGAAAATTAAGCTAGGTGTTTTTTAAAAGTTACGGTTTCAGTAAAATACAAAATGGATCACTCGCATCCGGTGAGTTATTGGCAAGGTTTTCATAAGCATCTTTGTATCTTCAGAAGTGAGAGCATTCATAAGCTGAAATGATTTTTTAAAATGGGAGTTAGGCTGTTTTTTGAACTTCCGTCTTTTCCAAAAGCCCTTGATCAAGGTAAACGTAAGTTTGTTGGTTTGTTTTTTTATTGCTATCTGCTTTTGATTTGATCACAGGTGTCTTAGTCTATGAAGAACATACGTGATGTCCATAAAGTTTTTTTTATCTGCAAAAGAGGATCTGAAGCAACATCTAAAATTAGTCATCACCAAATCAACAGACTGAAATAACAATATCTAACAATTGTTAAGGATTTGACTAAGAAATGTTATCAATTTCTAATAATGATTTTTAGCAAATCTAGGATTGGAAGCCTGCCAATATGATTACAGTTCCTTGAAGGTGCAAGGGCATCCAGACAACTGTAAGCTATCTGGCATAACTTCTCAGTTACAAATTTGTAATTTATTTATGTAACTTGAATAAAAAAGTCTGGTACATAGGTAGCTGCCAAAGGACAGTGGGCACAGCACTGAGAATACCTGGATTCAGAACTTGGAAGTATTAGGAGCTGTGAACTGTTCTGCCTATGCAAACACAATTTTCTGCATTTCTGCTTCTACAGTTAGTGCAAATAAGATAAACTTATTTGAAGTTAAGAAACTAATTGAGAGCTGAAAAATATTAAGTATGTTGTTATCATTCAGCTAAGGATAAATGCAAGATGGAGGAAGATGAGATTTACTGGTTCTGTAGCCTTAAATAACGCAAAGTCTGAAAAAACAAATACTGTCCTGTCACTGCAAGCAATTTTTGGTGTCTTATCAGATCTGTTAAATGCAAAAAAAACCTGTTAAAATTTTATAATTATAAAATTTGTATTTGACTAAAAAGCAATTAAAAAGTATTTTTGTATAGATAAGAATCAAATACATATTAAACAGTATAATTTCTACAGTATGCATAGAAATATTATCCTCCCCTATTAGAAGTAAACACCAAGGCTGATGAATGGCTGTATTTAGGAGCATATTTCAATAGTTACCAGCTAAAGAGAATGAGTTTTCCATTTTGAAGTGGTATGTCTTTTCCCAAAGAAAAGGGATTGCACTTGTTTATTTCCCTCTAAGAAAGGGTAGATGGTGATTATGTGTATCTGTCTCAGCATGAGCAGTGTTGTAGCTAAAATAGCTAATGCAAATCTTCACTGTATAAAAAGATCATCAGGGTTTTTTTATTTCCAAAAGCAGCAGTGAGATTGCAGAATTTTGTCCCATTCTAGTAGCCAGGATTAAGGAATGATTTGGAAATACTGAATCTCATGTGAAGCGTCATAGCAATGATTTGGGGAACTGAAAAGTAAGTACAAGACAGTAAAGTATTTATACTAGAGATAAAAATGCAGAGAACTTCTATTTTAGCAGACAAAGCATTACTAAAAGTTGAGTTAAGGGTATTGAAAGCAAGATTGCTGGTTTTCTTTAGATGGAAACTTCTGCTCTCAGAAATACTATTATGGCTCTGTGCAGAAGGATGCTTCACCTCTCTGCTTGAATTGGTTAGTACTTTTTTTTTTTGAAGAGGAGAGTATATGGTCTGGCTGCTAGATGGTTTTCCTAGTTAGATAAAATCTTTGAGGTTTTGCTTGTGTAATGGCAAAGACTTTTCGTGTGTGTTTGCAGAGGTGAACGCTAATTCTTTTTTCTTCAAGAATGTAGTTTATCATGTACATATATATTAAAAAGGTAAAACCAGAGTTAAAATAGAACTATCACAGGTAACCGAAGCTTGTGATCTGAAATAGGCTTCATGTTTTCATTAAAATTTCTCATGGCTGTTAATTTTGTTCCTTAACTGCTGAGTTTCTTCTTTATATGGTTAAATCAGATGATCTACTTGAGAATGTCTTGACTTGAGTTAGCTGTGCAGATGAGAGCTCTGCACAACTCAAATTCTTGTATCCTGCTGCTGCTACCTTGGTAATGTGTGGGGATAGGACTTGCATGGGGCATATCCTATAGGTCTTTGAAGTTTAATAGCTGCCTCCCACATGCGCTTTGCATCACTTCTGCAACAAATTGCTCATCAAAACCACTTACTGTTTAAAATTGACCTACCAAATTTAAAAAATGAAACCATAACAACAAACCCCCCTATATCCCTGTTTACTTTTGTGGAGCTTGGAAATTGAGATTAATAGTGCTAGAGGTTTTGTTTTTTCTTGACTGTGCTTTATTGACTTACTTACCTTCGTAATTTGTTATATGTTTGATTTTTCTGATGCTTACCTAGAGATCAGACTTTTGTATTCTGAAGAGTGTCAGTGGAAACACTGACTAGCACCAGGCAGTGATTCTCTGTATGCTGAAGATTTGGCCATTACAAAAATAGCAGTGTAAATGGATGGCTGTCTTCAATGACTTGAAAAGTGAGCACTTGAAGTCAACAGCTGTGAAGGAATTTCCTAGTAATCCTTATGAATTTCTTTTGAAAGTATTTGTTTTAACTAGCTATTAAAAGTTCATCCACTTTGATAACTTCCTGTAACTTTCCTGGCTGTATTTGCATAAAAGTCAATGTGTTACTTAAAACAATAAGTTGAAAAAGAACTTATCTTACCCTTCTTAAAATTGGAATGTTTGAATGGAAAGGCCTTTATTGGTCACATTTTTTGTAATTACAGAAATGGAGTGAAAATAGAACTGGAATTATCTTTAGTGCCTGTCACTTTTGCTTTATTTTAAAATAAAGATTAAATGCATTTATTTAATCTTTGTGTCGTTCTCCTCCCCCACGTATATATAGGGAGAAAGGAAGGACAGGAATCATGTAGTGTCTGCAGCTTTGTGAAGGTTGACACTGAAGTAGAGAGGCTGATAAAGACAATAAACAACAATGCAAAATAAGGCATTTTTTAAGTGTTGTAGCCACTTCAGTTGTTTTGGTACAAAAGGGGCATATGCTGTCTTAATGCAACTAGAAAAAATTCTGATTGTATACTTTGTATTTCCAGGGAGAAGAGTCTACCTTAGTCTGTTTTTCAATTTCCTCCCTCCTTTTTTTTTTTTTTTAATTTTATTTATGACTTTTTTGCTGATGTTATTCAAAGAACGGAGTTTTCAGAGGAACAGGCATTTTAACAATGTTGTTGGCATATAAAACCTCTAGCATCACACTTGAGAACTCAGGTGAAAAAAATTTCTGGACTTCTGTTTTATGAAGTAGCTATAAATTATTGAGTATTGATGTTTACCTGAAAGAGGGTTTTCTTACTTCCCTAAACTTTAAATTGATAGGTAGGTTTTTTCCACACTGTGTACTTGGTTTCTATAAGCATATAGAGGACAACCTTTTCTTAGAAAGAAGCAGTAGCGTAAAATGGCTGGGTGTGTTAGAAATCTGTTGGGACTGAGTAGCTATTGCTTTTTGGCTTGCATAGATCTCAATTTTTTTTAATCTTTGTGCTCAAAATGAAGCTGAGCACAATCAATCAAGCAAAAGAAAATTGATAGCGAGAGTGAAGTCATGTTTTCTGGGCTCTGTATTTGTTTGGTAATCTCTGGAAGCTGTAGCATCTATATAGATACTTCTTCAACACACATTAGTCTGCCTGTCATGCTGCCAAGCAACTTCAATGCTAGCAAATGAGCTCTGAGTCATGGTATCATTGCTGCATGGTTTATTACCTCAACTAACTATTGATGTCAAATAAATCAGGCTCCCTACAAAATGAAGTGGCAGAATAAATTGTACCTAGAACAGTTCAGTGAAAGCTGTGTTCTTCAGCTCCTGGCAAAGACTGCTGCTAATAAGACTTGATTAAAAATTCTGGTTGCATGGCATTTACTGAATTGAACCAGTGGTGTTTGTGATAGAGAGATTAGATGCAAGGATTCTGTATATTATAGTCAACTTTCTTCTCTAAGTGCATGCTTCTGCGTAGTTTTTTTTTATTCTTTGGTGAAATATCTTATATTTGAGACAAATTTCACTTGAGTAATTATGACAAGCTCAGCAAACAATCATTGCATTGTCCTTAATGGAACTGTTGGCTGTAAATTATGCAAGTCGGTTTTGCCTGCAGAACTGCAGGTGGTGGTGTACAAAGTGTCTGGGTTGGAGCTAAAAGATGTTTGAAGAAGTGAAAGATGATGACCCTTTTTGTTACAGATGCACAACAAAACACAAAAAAATCTGTTTGTGTTTTGTTTCCTTTAAGGGAAGGTGGGTGTAAATAAGAAGCATTGATATTTAAAAAATACAAACTTCTTCATTTTAAAATCCAGTGTCTCAATTAAACATGTTAATAAATTTCATATAGCTTTTAAAGCTGATCAGTTCTGCAGGTCAAATGCCTCTACTGGAAGTCAAAGATGAGATCATAGAATAGCTGAGGAGGGAAGCGTTTCTGAGTCCAACCCCCCTTGTTCAAAGGAGGATCAGCTAGAGCAGGTTGCTCTGAAACCCAAGTCTTCGTTAACACGAACATGATCCTGGATAACTCCAGTTGTCATAAGCATGCTAGCCATTTCCTTTTGGTGTCTTGCTTCAATGTCTATTACAGTTTAAAATTTATTTGAGGTGACTTCATGCAGCTTAGTTACCTGATCTGGACTTGCTACAAAAGCTTTTTTATTCTTTAATTTCCCCCCACCCAAAAATTGCACAGTATTGTCAAATTTCAAGGAAATTGCACAGGTATAGCATTGTTAACCTAAATCTATTAGGCTCGCTTCAATTTAAAGTGAAATAAAACAACTGCAATTGAGACAATTATTTTGGTAGGAGATGACCACGTTAGGCAACAAGTAGTAGTAGTCTGTCTTCCTATCCTTTTTAAATAAGTATCAATAATAAAAAGGGGGGGTAGGGGCGAAACACACAACACAGACACTATGCCAAGAGAAAGTACATAACTCTTGTGTCTTAAAGTCAGTAGAAACAGGTGGATGCCAGGCTGATTAAGAAAGAAATATCAGAGGGAGTATTTGAAACTTCAAGTTTGCTTTTACTTTCAATTCACTTTTCAATTGTGTTTGAAGACAAATGTGTTTCCAGTATTCAAACAAGAAATCCATTCTTTTCTTCTACTCCATGAGAAGATAGGCAAGGGATTTACTTATACTCTCTTCAGTATGGATGAATTGCCTGGAAGTTTTAAGAGGGCTATGTGCAAAAAGTCCTATTTCCTTGTATATCAGTTGGCATAGTTTTTAGCTGGGAAGCTTACTGTTTTATGACAGTAAATTTCAAACTCTGCTGTTTAAAAGTTGCACTTGATTATGTTGAAAGAGAAGTGGGTAAATAAAAAGATACTGTAAATGACTGATTCCCATCTTAAGTCTGACTTAAGTGATAGTGGAGCTTTTGGTGTTCTGTTTTCCGGGAAATTTTGGCTATATTGTACTGAAGCATGTTTGCTGTGTGTCTACATCTGGTAAGAAGATGCAAGTACCTTGGACAATGTAGCATGGTGTTAATCTTCAAAACTGTGGATGAAATAAAAAATACTTAGCACTTGGCTATACTAAGCAGTTTGCACAGTCATTACTAATCACAGGCACAACAGGAACTGTGAAGTCAGTAGGCTTGCAAAAGGAGGCTCTGGGTATTTCAGTGTATGATTACTTAGAGAGTGAATAATCTGTTTTATTAATAGATCATATCACATGGAAATGCATGATGCATACAAGTAATGCAAATAATTTTAAACAACAGTCATGTAACTGGCTTCCTTTTTCTTGGTATTCTGCCCTTTCTAGGAGTGTCTGTGATGTTTTAAATCCCATATCCTGGAAACTCCCTAGTAAGTCTCAGGCTTTTTGGTTCATCAGGTGTTCCTCTTCTCCTTCCCTCCACTATGGTATCCATTTGTGATACCACGTTTAATGTATGCTGTGGCATCATCCATGTGTCTAATCACTGTCTTCTGGCTTTGATGTCAAGTGCTGATTTTTTGTGATTGGTATTACTGCTTCTGTAGAAAGCTTTTCGTCTTCAAAGCAGCTCACAATCTATTTGAATGCTTTAAGGACATCTTGTGAGGTATGAATAAGGTGGTATGCATATAGTGAGAACTAATAAGATTCTGTCATTTCCCTATGTAAGGTATACAGATGCCAGCTGAAACTTGGTACATGTATTTCAGTAAGTCAAAAGAAAAACTTGTAAAGCCATCTCCCCCCCCAAGATGGAGGTAGGTCTCATTGATCAGCAGTATTCACTTTTTGTCTCCAAGTCCGGGTTCCTCTGGCTTGCTTTCTCTACGTGACCCTGGTGCTCTGTAAGGCTGACCAGTACATGCTGTAGGCACATTCTTCTGCAGGCAGAGGACATTCATGTAAAACTGTGGTCTTGAGGGCATTGTTTTTCAGTTGTCTTGACTGCAGTAGTTTCACTGGAAGTTTGCTTCAGAAATTCATGTAAGCAGTGTGATTGCGATTTCTTAAGAATTGTCCCCATGCTAACTTCTTACCACTTTATATGGTAACAAAATTAGAATCTGTCTATGTGAATGTGATGTGGTATGTTACATTACTGGGCCTGAGGGAGCTTTCCAGAAGAATGGGGGGGCCTTGCTATCGAGCTGCCATCAGAGCTGCAGTCAGAAGCCAGTGGCTTCTTTATTGTTCGTAGCTGCTGGAGAGCAGAATAACAGATTTTGCTGTGTTTTATATAAATGTCTGAAGTAACAACATCCATATCCAGGCAGGATAGCTTCAAACTGAAATAGCTAAGGCTTTCTAAACCTTTCAAAAGGGTGTGAAAGCAAAAGTGGTTCATAGGTGGCTTCTGAAAAGTGGGTTGCAATAAAGCTTTATTCTGATGTTGGTTTGATATGTGGCTTTGGAAGCTGGTTAGTTTCTCTGGCATTTTTCCACACTTCATGTTTGAGTAATTAGTGTATGTGACACAATCTGTATAAACAGTAGAAGGGTCTAAATAAAGGAGCCTGAGGCACCTATAAGCACACTGACTTTAGTCTGTTGTGCCAGCTATGCTTTGCTATTCATATAACTACTTAGTCCCTTTTTCAAAGATCCTGCAAAGGTATTCCCTTTGCAGTGTAGAAGTGCAAGTACCTCAAGACTGAAATGATTTCTGCTCCTCAATGCTATCCTCTTATGAATGAGGATTGAGATACAAAGTACAACATCAATCATCTAAAACACACACAAAAATCAGAACTTCTGAAGGGCTGGAAGGAACGTCCTATGAGGAGCGGCTCAGGACCCTGCGTTTGTCTAGTTTGGAGAAAAGGAGGCTGAGGGGCAACTTCATTTCTCTCTACAGCTTCCTGAGGAGTGGAAGTGGAGAGGGAGGCGCTGATCTCTTCTCCCTGGTATCCAGTGATAGGACACGTGGGAATGGTTCAAAGCTGTGCCAGGGGAGGTTTAGACTGGACGTTAGGAAGCATTTCTTTACTGAGAGGGTGGTCAAACACTGGAACAGGCTTCCCAGAGAGGTGGGCGATGCCCCAGGCCTGTCAGTGTTTAAGAGGCATTTGGACAAGGCCCTTAATAATATGCTTTAACTTTTGGTCAGCCCTGAATTGGTCAGGCAGTTGGACTAGATGATTGTTGTTACAACTGAAATATTGTATTCTAGAAGAGAATTCTAGATGCAGTCCATGTCCAGTTCTTATGGTAGAAGAGATCCTTTTGCTGGAAGTATTAAACCCCATATATTTTAGCAGTTAATAATAATGCATTTGGTTATGAGGAAAGTGTTGCTTTCTAAAGTTGGTGAAATGGGCAATGGTAAAAGTAATGCCAGTGTTGGCTAATACATCCATTCCTCACAAGCATCACCTTCTTGTGTTTATGAGCAGAATCAATGAAGAAGTAAAATCATTCTTAATTTTTGGATTCTTCTGCTATAGTTGTTAACTAGACGTAGGAACATCTGTTACTCAAGATATTTCTTGGAAACTTATTCTTCAGATCAGCACTGGGAGCCAGTTCTTTAAAGTATCTTTTATCAGAACTACCTGCTCTGTACTTGTGTTCACTGTGAAATGAAACTATTATCTGATTATCCATAGTGTATTTCTCCAGTGTTGCATAATCACATATTTTATTTTCTTCCCTTATTTTATCATAGTAAGAGTGAAAATATGTGAGCAATCAGCAGGTAGTTTCTGTGTCTTAATTGTGCTTTTTCTCCTTCACCATCTGCAAACACACAGAAACATTGTGGCAGACTGAGTGGTGCAGCCGAGGTGCCTGAGGGACGGGATTCCATCCAGAGGGACTTGGACAAGCTCGAGAAGTGGGCCTGTGTGAAACTCATGAGGTGCAAGAAGGCCAAGTGCAAGGTCCTGCACCTGGGTCGGGGCAACCCCCGGTATCAATACAGGCTGGGGGATGAAGGGATTGAGAGCAGCCCTGCCGAGAAGGACTTGGGGGTACTGGTGGATGAAAAGCTGGACACGAGCCAGCAATGTGCGCTCGCAGCCCAGAAGGCCAACCGTATCCTGGGCTGCATCCAAAG
>NW_008795017.1:4766378-4789195 GCF_000699145.1 Aptenodytes forsteri
TGGACGGGGCTCTGAGCAACCTGATCTAGTGGAAGATGTCCCTGCTTGTTGCAGGGGGGTTGGACTAGATGACCTTTAGAGGTCCCTTCCAACCCAAACTATTCTATGATTCTATTCTATGATTCTCTGGTTTGTTCTGGATACACTGCCTCAGTTTCCAAGTCACAGGACATTGAGTAATGACATATGTTTGAAATGGCATTTGATCAAGTCACTGAGCAGATACCCGACCAACCTGTATAGGTCTGTTTCCTTTGTTCTTCTTGACAGTGAGAATTCTTGCAGTGTTCCTGTCCCTGTGTGCAGGTATGCTTAAGAATTGTAGTAGGTAGTGGTTAACAAGTAACTCTTGCAACTTGTTGTTCATTTGGCAATTGAGTGAAGATGGGATGGGAAAGAGGAGACCAAACAACCCAAACAGAATAATTAGTACTTGAATTATGGACTTTGTGTATTTATTGTTGTCCTGACCTGTTGGTCTCTTATCTTTGAGTAATCAGGCTTTGTCATTGGGTAACTTCAGCAGGCAATCCTTGAACTATCAATGTGGTCAGTTAAGGATTCTCCGTCAAAGGGAATCTTTTGCAAATCGAAATATTGATTAGTGTTGCCAGAGAAGTTCAGAATACCCATCTCTTAAAGGGAGCCTGAAGGATTCCAGAATGGGACTCCTGCTAGATGGATGCTGTTTGCTGGATGCTTTAGATGCCAAGAGGTCTGAGGAAGCAGAGGGAGAAGATGGATGGTAGCCTCAACATAAGCCAGGCAGTTCTCGTTAAAGGCTCAACAGTGAATCTTGCCCTGCAGCAACTGGTTGCTTTGACTGTTCTGTCAGCATCTTATTTTCTAACGGCAAAATTCTGGTCATGGTGTTCCAAGATTGACTCATACAGGAGCAAGTCCTAGTTTTCTGACACTTACCTGAAATAATCTGTTTTATTGATTGTAATAGGCTGAAAAGTCTTTGCAGAATCAGAGAATGGTTGAGGTTGGAAGGAACCTCCGGAGGTCACCCCCCTGCTTAAGCAGGGCCACCTAGAGCCGGTTGTCCAGGACCATGTCCAGACGGCTTTTGAGTATCTCTAAGGAGGAAGACTCCACAACCTCTCTGGACAACCTGTGCCAGGGCTCGGTGACCCTCATGGTAACGAAGTGTTTCCTGCTGTTCAGACAGCACCTCCTGAGTTTCAGTTTGTGCCCATTGCCTCCAGTCCTGTCACTGGGCACCACTGCAAAGAGCCTGGCTCTGTTCTCTTTGCACCCTCCCTTCAGGTATTTACATACATTGATGAGATCCCCCTGAGCCTTCTCTAGGCTGAACAGTCCCAACACTCTCAGCCTTTCCTCATAAGAAGGATGCTCCAGTCCCTTATCTTAGCAGCCATTTGTTGGACTCTATCCAGTATGTCCATATCTCCCTTGTACTGGAAAACCCAGGACTGGTCCCAGCACTCCAGGTGTGGCCTCACTAGTGCTGAGTAGAGGGGACAGGTCGCCTCCCTTGACCTGTTGGCAGTACTTTGCCTAATGCAGCCCAGGATGCCAGTAGCCTTCTTTGTGTTAAGGGCACACTACTGGCTTATGTCTGAAGGAGGCTGTTATCTAAGCAGAAAGAACTTTTCTTTTGGAAAACAAACACTTGAGTGTTTTCCCTTAAGAATACCTATGAAGATATTTGTCTACCAGCTTTGAAGCCATCCCAATTTGCTTTTGTACAAATCTTTATAGCCATGCTATTTATTTGCCTATTTGCTATATCCGAAGCCATACTGGTTTATTTTATGGCATGTTAAATTTTGCTTTTTAATGTTTTGGTTCTAAAGCGATACCTTAAGACACTTGCAGACTTCCAAAGATCAGGTCCTCATTTTAGTATTAATGGGGTTAATTGTTCCTCCACAGTTCAATCTGTTTCTGGTCCCCTTTCGTAAAAATGGAAGTGCGTGATGGGCTTTGTGTGATTGGTTTCTTTTTTTTTTTCCCTTCAGTTTCTTAGTGAAAGGAAGCTAATGCTACGCTTGTGCATTTGAAATTGGCCAACTGGTTCAATCAGCTTGCGCATAAATTTGACGTTCTTCAAGATAATTTCCTTTGCATGTTGTGAAAATTGGGTGCTGAGTGGAGAAGAGAGTACTGACCGTCCTAGGTCCATGACGCTTTCAAAACCTTCACCTATCTCTTGTGGACTTGCTTTGTCCTGCAGGTTGGACTTAGCCATCCTCTCGTACAGACGCGTTCCCCTTCACTAGCTTGACCTTCCGTTTCCATTCTGAGAATCTGCTAATGGTTGTGTTCCTGTGAACCTATGCAACTCCTTGCTGTTTTCCTTCCTCCTGCCTGCCTCTCCTGTCTTTCTGTAGAACACTGTGTGGTGCCTCGACCTTTTTGTCTGTTGAACTACTGTGCCTTTCCATGCTCTCCAGTTCATGAGTGGCAAGTTTGTTTTTCTTGAATTTGAACTGGTGATATTTATCTGACTGTTATATACTTAGTGCTCTCGTGTTTTCCTGTATCCATTTTCTGCAGGTCAATCTCTGACCTAAATTTGGGCAGAGGAAGAGCCTTTTGGCTTCAGGCAGGAAAGAAGTTGTTGCAAGTCTTTTCCAGGCTTTTGTGGTAATAAGTGTAGGATGGTATTAGTTAGAGAGCCAACTAGTTCCAAATTACTTTAATGATCCGGTTCTTCTTTTCGAAGGGATTAACTACTCCCAAATACATGGTGCTATCAGAGCATGTACCAGAATCTCATTTACTTTAGGGTTCTTTTAAAAGATCATTTTGAGATCATCTTCCTTGCTAGGGTGTCTTAGCTGTAAAAAAACCCAGGCAAACAAAAAAAACCCAACCCCCCAAAAAACAAACCAAAAAATCCCAACAAAAAAAAAAACCCACTACCCAAAACCAAACCAAAAACCTCCTGAAACAAACAACAACAAAATAAAACCCCACAAATCCTTGGGCGTTTGTCGTTTTATAGTCTGCCATGTTTCAGTATAGCAAAAGCTAAGAAGGGGGAAGTACAACATGAAAGGCGAGAGAGTTGGGAGAAGGTCCTCTGGCTTAGTTAGTTCACGTATGGACTTCAGTAGCTGTTACTTTTTTCTACAAATATAGCTTGTGGTTTTTTTAAAAAAAATAATCTCTGCACCATGCTTTCTAGCTAAACCTTGGAGAGGGGGTGACTTAATTTCTAAAAAGAGACAAGTAGCTTTACCCTTTAAATGTCATAGGCTATTTTGGAGATTATTTGGCTGCAGTAATGAAAGATATTATATCATTCATGAATCTTCAGATCTCCCTGCTACTTGAACTAGATAAATACAATGAAAAGTGATTTCCAGAGATTGCATAAATAGAGCTCCAAATCCATAGGAAACATTTCTAGATAGTAAGAAAGCATTTCTGGACTTCCTTGATGAACTAGAAATTATTTCAGACATCTGGCTGTCCTATTCCCACGTATTTCACTGGGACACAAAGCTGTCTAAAATACAGCGTGCAGAAAGTCTACTGACCAACTACTAATGTGGAGGTCACCATTTAAATGAAGCAAGTATAAACCTTCCTTCTAGATGAGCTTAGACTTCTAGAAAGAGACTGATTCTTGATGATTTGTCATTATTAAAATGTTAATTGGAAATGGAAGGCTTTTTCTGAGCTGAAGAATATTACAAATACTTTCAATTTAGTTTTTGGTTTTTTTCTTAAAAGCAAAGAAAGCCTCTGTATTTAAGTGTATTACTTTGGTTTTGATTTTTATTCCCTTTGGCAGACTAGGTAGACTATGAAGAGAACAACAGGAATAGGCAGGAGCAGACCAAAAACCAATATTCCATCTTCCTATGCTGTCTTCTCCCAGTTGCTGAAAAGGAGAAAACAGTAAGACTTATGTCAACAAATTAACACTCCTGGAAGTGCCTTTTTGAAGAAAGAAGCCTTCATCTTTCCTCACGCTTCTCCACCTGCTTCTTTCTTACCGTGCTGATCAGGGCATGTCTTGAGAATCAGTGTGGGTGCAGTTCTGCTGCAGAGTCCAAGATCACTGCTCAAGGAGGACGAGCAAAACTTTTCATGTAATGTAACTTTCAGGTTTTTAATCCGCAGCTTCTTTACATCTGTTCCTGAGGTAAATATATGCATACTTGTTTTTTTTTTATGAAAGTTTTAGGAATAACTTGCCTCATGGAGGACTGCTGTCAATGTTGCTTTGGCCAAAAGCTTTATATCCTCATTTATGATGGTGCTGACTTGAATGCCATAGTTCTTGCATCTTGCTCAATATTTTCTCCTCTGTTTACGGAAATTAAGGAATCCAGTATTCTAAGCACAGAATTTGGATTTCTGAATTTTGTCAGAGAATCTGCCCTCTTTCTTGAAGTCCCTGCTTTCCCAAAGGTATTAATAAGAAATGTTTCATCTGGCTTTTCCAGGAGAAAAGCATGTAGAGTACATGAGAGATACATGTAGAAGGAGAAAAGTGTGTGTGAGAACTTCAGCTCAGTTCAATTTTCTACATTGCTTGCATCTTATTTTTGCATTTTATGATCTGTTCTGTGGCTTATTGCAAAGAAATTTGATACACAAAATATTTGAACAATCTGTAAATTAGAAGATAGAAAAAAGGTTGTGGGTTACCTCCCTCTTACCAAACAAATGTTTCTGAAATTATCGGTGCTAAAGCCTCATTCTGACTCGAAAATAGTTGTTTGCATTGATCAGGAGGTAAGAGAGGTGTAGACTGCTTGCCCTCACAGCATAGCTGAACTCCTTAATCAATGTTTAGCATATGGAATACGTGTTCAAAAAAAGGTATGTGACTGTATAATGCAAAATGTGAACTCTTTGCAGCAAACATAATCTTGCTTTGACAATGTTGGAAACATTTAAAAGAAATCTGAGTAGTACTAAAATGTTACAATACAAAAACAACTCCCGTGGGTGTCTCTCTCTCACTCCTATTCTTATGTTGGTCTTTCCAAATCATCAGCATCTTGACTGGCTCCCACAGCTGTTTTTCCTCTTTATTGCATCTGAGCTCTTAACAGACTCTAAATTATAAATACGTATTTTCATCTACATACTGGATCATTTTTTAGGCAGACTCCTTTTCTCTCATTTCTAAAAATGTTTATTTGGGAAAAAAAGCTTGATAATAGAATTCTGGAAAAGGAGGCCAGAAGGGTTCTGAGAGTTTATCTGGACCTCTAATTAAAGGCAGTTTGAGATCTTTTAAAATAATAATAAAAAAAAAACCACAAAGAGTTTCCAGTCTTGTTAGGCAATCTGTATAGGTGCTTAACTATGCTTGCAATTAGGTTCTCCTAGAAATTAGCCTAAGTTTAGCCTAAATCTTCTGTAGTTTGAGCCTCTTCAACTGTGTAGGGAAGTGTATTTCCTTGTTTTTTGCAGCAGTCTTCTATTTATATTGTCTCCTTTCGGTCCAGTAAAGCCTGAACAAATCTCTCCCCAGGTTGTATTTTAAAGGCCTCTTTCCATTTTTTGTATAGCTGCTTTTGGACTTCTTTCAGTTGTTCTATGTCATTTGGAGATGTGCTTTTCAAAACAGGTTGAGGTATTTGTAATGCTAAGCAGAGTAAAAAGCTTATTCTGTCTGTTTTGCAATGCTGTGACTTTCCACAGATCCTTTTCTGCTCTAATGCTACCTAATAGTTGGTTTCCATTACAGATTGGTATGGTTGATTATTTACAGCCAAAATTGTGCTTTGCACACAATTTAATTCAATTCCACCTGATGCTTTTAAGCCTTTCTTCTTTTTTTTTTTCCCCCAAGGTAACTTGGTTTTCTGATCAACTAAGTGTTTGCAGTTTTTATAATTTGATGTCCACCTGCAGATTTAATTAGTGTACTGTTACCAAAATAATAAATGTTTCTTTTTGTTTGATATGTTTGAGTTAGTAGTACTATATCTGATACATCCT
The DNA here is from genome assembly GCF_000699145.1 of Aptenodytes forsteri. Taxonomy (NCBI): domain Eukaryota; kingdom Metazoa; phylum Chordata; class Aves; order Sphenisciformes; family Spheniscidae; genus Aptenodytes; species Aptenodytes forsteri. The sequence goes on from NW_008795017.1 coordinate 4,772,319, forward strand.
TGATTTGATGGTGTTTCATCAGTACCTTTTTTCTTTTTCTTTTTCTTTTTTTTTTAATGATTTGGATATTGGCAGGTAGTCTCCAGCAGCTCAAACATTAGGATTAAGACAGGGTAATGGGCTGTATGCATACCTGTACCTCATACTGGCTGTGCTAATAGGGTAGGTTTGACCATGGCAGTCATTAGGCTTTGGGTGTGCGGGGTGTGGCTCAGATGGCAGACCATGTCTGTTAGTTGCAGTCATCTAACCAAGTCATTAGAAATAGGCTATTTTGATAGTACTTGTTCTGGACAAGCCTTTGACTCAGTTGTCTTGCACTGTTTACCTTCTAGGTTTTTATAAATATATACTGGGTATAAAAAAAAAAAACAACCAAACAAAAAAACCCCCAAAAACAAAGAAACCCAAACAAAAACCTTTATAGTGTTTGGTATCAAGTTTACACGTCTATGATTTTCTGAGTTCCCCCTTCTACTTTTAAAGATAAAGTTCTAAAGAACCTTAACCCTTTTTTTCCAGTTTCGAGGAAATCTTACCCATGCTAAATTTTTCTCAGTGGATAATTATTAAATATGACTAAGCTGCTTTTAACTTAATATCTTTTAGACTTTACTTGCATTTTGATTTGTCAACTCTTATCTCTCCACATTGTCTCTGAACCTTATCTTTGAATTTGTTTTCTGAAATTGGCAATGCCTTTATGATTTACAGGCTATTTGAATTGCATGTTTTCGAATATGTTGTAACTGTTAGAAGGAAAGATGGATCAAAAGCAGCTTCTTGTGCGTTGCTCTTAAGCATTAAGCGTTTGTTAGAGGAAAAGGGCTGCTGTCTATTAGTATCATCTACTAATAGGAAGCCAGTAGAAATAGACTTTTTCTGGGTAAAAGTTCAGCAACCCCACAACTCGGAATTAGATGTATTAATGATCTGAAAAAGACATTAAGAATCACAGAATGGTTGCGGTTGGAAGGGACCTCTGGAGGTAATCTGGTCCAACACCCCTGCTCAAGGAGGGCCACCCGGAGCAGGTTGCCCAGGGCCATGTCCAGATGGCTTTTGAGTATCTCGAAAGAGGGATATTCCACAGCCTCTCTGGGCAACCTGTGCCAGTGCTCAGTTCCTGTCAAAGTAACAGTGTTTCATGGTGTTCAGAGGGAAGGAACCTCCTGTGTTTCAGTTCGTGCCTGTTGCCTCTGGTCCTGTCACTGGGCACCACTGAAAAGAGCCTGGCTCCATCTTGTTTGTACCTTCCCTTCAGGTATTTACATACATTGATGAGATCCCCCTGAACCTGCTCTTCTCCAGGCTGAACAGTTCCAGCTCTCTCAGCCTTTCCTCATATGAGAAATGCTCCAGTCCCTTCATCATCCTTGTGGCCCTTCATTGGACTCTCTCTAGTATGTCCATGTCTCCCTTGTGCTGAGGAGCCCAGAACTAGATGCAGTACTCCAGGTGTGGCCTCACCAGTGCTGAGCAGAGGAGAAGGATCACCTCCTTCAACCTGCTAGCAACACTACCTAATTCAGCAAACAATTGCAGGTAATAGTGTTTTCTTCAGACAGAGGAAGACTTTGAGGAACTTCAGCACTAATAGAAGACAATAAATGGACAAAAAAATCACAGGCTTAGTTCAACACTGCAAAAGCAAACAATACTTATTTGAGTTGAGGCTGTTCAACTTTGCATACAACACAGTTGTCTTAAATTAGGAATGGGATCTGTATATCATGGAGGACCTCCAAGATAAGCTTCATAAAACAAGCTATGTGAAATGGAAAATAATAGGGAAGACATACTGTTCTTACATGGATAGGGGATGTGGTGTCATACAGAGCCGAGTGTCGAGGACTTTATTTCATGTGGAGTACTGCATAATTACTGAGGATTTGGAGAAGGTTAGCAAAAAAACCAAGAGGCGTGGAAAACTCGGATGAGAAATTGAGGACATTTGAGTTGGTTATCCTGAAAAGGAAGTTAATTAGAAGGGATGTAGGATCAGAACCTGCCCAAAGCTGTTTGTCTGCATAGGACTTAAGATAAAGCCTTCATGAGGATAAGGTAAACTTTTAAAGGGAGATTAAGTTCATCTTACCTGGCTTCTTATATAGCACAGACATAGTATTTCCCATGGTTATTACAACCAATAACTTGTTTAATTAAATGTATTTCACAATCAAGATTGGATGCTTTTGTGGAAGATTCCGAGAGTCAGAAAATGTTTTCCATTAGAAGTTGATTCCCGTAATCATTTTTATTGATTCTAATCTGAATGTTTTTGAGCTATATTCCTGGCATTATTCCTTGTTATGCCTGCCTGTTTTTCACCTTTTTAATAGGTCTCCTAATGGACCTCCCATTCTTTCACTATGAAAGGAACATTTGTCTTCTAACCAGGTATTTTCTAGTCTGAGCTACTCTGCCATCTGGTTCTTGCAGCTGCTTCTGATTTATCTGCTCCTGACAAGGAGACTGAGTTAAGTGAGCCATTGGTTTGATCCATTATGTAAAATAAAAATTGCCTAAGAAGTACCAAGATAAGTTGCAGTGAAAAAAGTGCATCGTGACTCGTTTCTTCCTTTTAAGACAAGGATAGGTGGATCTCTTGTATGGAGGGGGAAATTGCTTCTTCCTTTGAGAGCTTGCTTAGGGATTAAGGGACTGAGAAATTCCTGAAATGTGGCAAAAGGAGAATTGCAGAGGGAGCTGCTGATGCCCATGGCTCATCTAGAGGCTGTGAGGCTTCAGTGAGGGGCCAGGAGCAGGCAGCCAGGCCTTGGAGGGGACAGGGAGAGTTTCCGAGGGACTGGGGGTAATTGAGCAGAATCTGCCACTGTTGAGAAAATAGTAGAATTGGCTGGAAGTACAGGCCTGTCTGCCAAGGACACAATGAACAGAGGGAGGGATGTGCTTTTTGTTCTGTTTGCCCTACTTGCTTTCAGATTTTTCTGTTTAAAATTTAAGCTTCTAGTTCTTGTTCTGGTAATGCTTGTGTGTGTGTGCTTGTTTTGTTTTGTTGTGTGTTGTGTTCCCCCCACCCCAAATAAAAAGCCTTTATAACACTTCTGGAAAGCTTTTTTAAAGGGGAGGGATCCAGACGTAATTCTAGAACTGTGGCTAACTCTGGGTGCTTTGCATAACTACTGTCCTTCTCTAAGTGGTTTGGGGCATGCACATGTGGAGATTTTTTTAATGATGGTTTCCCACAGCAAATCGTAGTGACTGGTGGAGCATATGGTTGTTAAAGTAAATCATCTTTTTTACTCCTTTCCTCTCAGATGCTCCCCTGTCATTTTCCCAGTTATTTCTTTCAAAGTATCTGTACAAATTTTTGGCATCTTTAATAAAAATGTGGATTTTTCTACAGCTCTGCCACCTATACTAAAAGTTGAGATGACACATTTGCTCTCATAGTTACAGGCTTCTGCAACTTAAAAATGGGTATTTGGGAGTAAATAGTTTTGTAGCTAGAGCAGTAAGAGAAATCTGAGATTTAGCTGTGATGCTTACAGTGCAATAGAATCTTCTATTTAAATTTACGTTTTAGTAATTTCCAAGTTTGTATAGGAGGTACATGTTTCTACTATTACATAAATTAAAGTACTGGGATTTTAAAGCTTGGTCCTTTAATACAGCTAATCTATTCCATAGATATAGCAAAATTTTGTAACTTACTATATGGTGATGTATACATACTATACAGATAAAACTATGTGCAAAAGTATCATTGTTGCATTTGTCCCACGTGGCAACATCTCGGTTGTGCTCCGGCATTGATCACTGCAGTGTAACTTCTTTCAGTAAGGTCTTGCTTCACCCTGCATCCTGTGGTACTCTTCTCGTGCAACTCTCATCTTTCAAAAGTGCTAGGAAGGATTTTGATTATTTGAGGAAAATTAACTTGTCTTGGGACAAAAAGCTGTTAGACACTGCTATTTTATGTTTGGAACGCAGCTATGTTGTTATTTGATGGCAAACTTCAGTAGAAAAAAGCTGCTTATTTTCTTTACCACATTTTATCTTAGAAAATTAACAGTTAAATAAACTGAATAAATTCATAGAATGAGAGGTTTCAGGTGGAAGGTACCTCAAGAGGTCTCCGATCCAGCTTCTTGCTCAAAGCAGGGTCAGTGATGGGGTCAGACAAGGTTACTCAGGATTTCATTCTGTTGGGTCTGGATAACCATCACCATCCTATGTTGTTCTCCTTCAAGCTGATAATCAGCTAGGAGTAGATCTATAAAAGATCAAAGTGGACCTTGAGAACGAAAACCTGCCTTACGCTTCATTGTCCACATTGAATTAAAATTGACCGCAGTTAATGTATTTTATTACCACTTCATAAAACATACCTTAGGCTAACAAAACAAAGTGCAAAGCTGTGGGCTTCTTAACAGCAGTTCTGATAGTCTGAGGTTTCCCTCTCTTCTTACAAGTCTGGTCTCATGTTTTTTGCAGTGGTCCAGTATGGTTTGGGCAGTGATGAATAACTACTCCTCTGGATTAAAATCTTTGTCCCTTTACTCTTGCAGTCATAGACTTCATAAGAGACTTATCTTTGTACTTCATTCTATGTCATTACATTCACAGGCGTTATTGCTTCACTGTTGAAATAATTTGAGAAATAAATGGAGTCATTGCAGAGGTGTAGCACATCTGTACCTAGAGGCAATAATGAGTTCAGGCCTGAGGTGTGCTAATATGTTCATGATCTCCTAAAAGTGCCTTCTCTGGCAAAGGTACAAATAACTTAAGGGAACACTGACTTTTTGGCTGTGTCACTGATTTTAATTTACTAGTAGCTGAAGGCTAACCTATGTGCTGCTTTCAGTTATAATAAAAATATCTGATCCACATGGTAGAGCCTTCATATAGAGTGTTCACGAAGGCATGGTAGAACCTTCATATAGACTGAAAATACTTCAATAAACCAACAACTGAAAAGTTTAAGACTATTGTCTCTAGCTGTTAAGTAATTAATTCACTATGAATTGTGACATGGCTGAAGCTCCCTCTTGTAAGTGTTGTTTACAGTTTGATGCTGCTTGAAGTAGAATGCTTTTTCTCATGACTACTTCTGTTGATTCTTTTTTCCCCATCCTTTTTCACTCTTCACTGTTCTTGTTATCTTTGCATCTCCAGAGACGAAGTATGACAAGGTTCTGGCATTCAGCTGAACTCACCAAAGCAAAATATGAATCTTACAATCTGTTTGCTTGTTTTTAATTCTGTGCTCTTCTCACAAGACTGCCACCAACTTTTTTCTTCTTGCCTCTTTCTAGTTTGAATGTGTGTGCTGGCGTAAAACTCTATGTGAAGTGGTGTTACAGCAAACAGTATTTGTCCCTAACACCTAGCAGAAGTTCAAAAGCATTCCATTTTGACATTTTTTTCAAACTAATGCCATTTAAATTTTCTCTTCTAAGTAATGTTTTCAGACTAGTACTGTCTTTACAGAATGCTTTCTCAACTATTCCAACAACTAAAGGTGGGAGGAGAGTGATTATAGTAGACGAAGAGCATTACAAACGGTTGCAAAGCTAGGACTCTGAGTATTGAATAGGAATTTAAATTTAGCCCTTGCTGCAGGGATACCTGGTGGTCTTAAGATCAAGCAGAGAGATTTATTCACATTTTGAAACATAACTGATAATCAAATAACTAAGGCAAAAAATAGGAATATAAGCACAATGTGTTTTGTTTCAGATGAATAGAATATAGATGATTCAAACCGCTCATGGGGGAGTTCTCATTACTTGGGTCTGTGACTATATAAATACCTATGGATTTCAGTGGCCAAAACAGTACAAAATTCTGTTTGCTTAAAAGATACAGTCCACTTCCCCTCACATTCTTGAGTCACTAATAAGTGTCATAAACCTCAAACATGTTAAACTGTTTTTTAAGGCATGTAGAACAGGGCATGCACATTTAGCTGAAACTTTTCTTTAAATGTGGTTTATAATGAAAACACAGAAGGAAGCTTAACTGCAGTGACATTGCCAGGCTTCACAGTAATGAGTAATCAGAGAGTGCGCACTGTGTGCTTGTGTTACAGATTAGTTTGTCTTGACTGTTATATGTGATTTTTCAAAGTCTTGACATTCCTGGCAAGTGCAGCGTAGGAGCTTCTGGATGCATGCTAAATTTCTGGCTGACTGGCAGTCACACTATTTTTAGGCTTGAAGGGTTACAGTGTGGATAACATGCTTAGAATGAAATTGAAAGTTCTCTTCTATCCGAAAATTAGTAATTTTAATTAACTTGAACACAATTTATACATATGTGGGATGCTTTCTAACAAAACTTGTTTTGGAGAGTAGACAAGTTCAGTGTTTAGGTGTTCCTATAATAGTGACGATAAAGCAGTTCAGTGAATCGTAATCTGTAACACACTTACTCATAGAATGCTCTTGTGAACTAGGTAAGTGTTTCTATTTGTGTTTTATAGATGGGGCAGTCAGAGGGATTGAAATAGCTCTGTAAATATAGCTCCTAAATATCAAGGTTCTGTTTTACACAAGGGGAATTTGAATGCCTAAAGAACAACTATATAAATAGGAACACTTGCATTTGTGGATCTTGGTTTAAGTCACCTGTTTGTAATCATATGATGAGTCTGTGGTGGGTCTCCCAGGCTGCTGGAGTTCAGTTCTCTTCCTTGATTGTTCTGCCTGTCTGTGTAGCTGTTGAGCGATGTTATGGTCAACTATCTAAAGTGCAGTGGGACCTTTGCCACTGTAATAATAGAAATCTGCTTCTCTATGTATGCAACGTGTATTTCTTGCTGTGAATAAATAGGTATAAACTATTTCATGTAAATTATTTTTTTGACTGTTGCTCTAAGTCTAACAAACTTGATTCTAAGTGAGAATATTTGGCTTTTAATAGTCTAAATGCAGAGTTTTTTTCACTGCATACTGTCTAGAATTATGATTAAAAAGAAATTTGAGCATATTTCCTAATTCAGACTAATACCAGTCATGAAAAATACAAATCAAGACAAACTCTTCTCAGTCTCTTTTTTGTAGTTCAGGTTTAAAATTCATAAATGTCTCTTTAGAATTCTCTCGTGACTTTTGTGTTACCTGTAGATAAAGGAATTTAATGAAATTTTCACAAAGGAAGCTTTGAGCTGGCAAAATGATTGCAGATACCTTCCTTGTGCCTAACTTGCAGCATCCAGGCAGTCCTGCTAGCAGCAAAAGATTTTGTTTATCAGTAAGTCAGTGTTACAAAAGATTTGGGAGCGAGTTCATTTACTTGGACACCCTGTTCATGACGCAAAAAATAACTGGTCTTAGCTTGCATAAAGAATGGCTCATTGTGTTTGGTCATATCCACACTTGTACAAAACAGAGTAAACCAGTAGTAAGAGGAAATTTCCAGATATTCAGTGAGTATGAAAAGTGTTTGAATGCTGGGAGAAAGAAATTGATGAAGTAAGATTGATTATTATTTATTTCCTTGAGAGAATTTTAAGTTACTTTTCTCAACTATATAAATTCACTGAACTGAAATCTGAGGTCTGTAGTGAGTTTCAGGAAATATGAGAGAGAGAATAATTCAGGAAGGTAATCATAGAATCATTAAGGTTGGAAGAGACCTCTAAGATCATTGAGTCCAACCGTCAACCCAACACCACCAGGCCCACTAAACCATGTCCCTAAGCACCTCATCTACACGTCTTTTAAATAACTCCAGGGATGGGGACTCCACCACTTCCCTGGGCAGCCTGTTCCAATGTTTAACCACTCTTTCAGTAAAGACATTTTTCCTCACGTCCAATCTAAACCTCCCCTGGTGCAACTTGAGGCCATTTCCTCTCGTCCTATCGCTAGTTACTTGGGAGAAGAGACCGACACCTTGATGAGGAGTGATAGGCAAATGGCACTAATATGGGTGTACATATAGGTGAATAATTCATGATTTTGATTCATATCTCAAAGGATAATTGTTGAACAACCTGACATTCTTTATCCTTCTTAGCATTGACATGAAAACTGCATTTATACAGAAACGTAGCCTCTTCCACTAGCTTATATTGTGATTAAATCTACCCAAAAGTTTCTGCTGGTTGACTTTATACAATATGTTGTTTGGGACAGGTCATATGATTCTTTTGGCTGGAATAAATGATTTTTTTTAATTATTATTTTTATTTTTAGTTAATTGTGAGATAATTTGATTGCTCTAGGCATTTAGAGGGAACATTTTGAAGGGCATTAGAAGATCACAAACACAAGTGGTTTTGCACGTCTTTACTGAAGAGCAGGGAGATTACAAAGCAGAGTGCAAGCAGTTCAGCGGCTAGTGTAGGCTGAAAGTGCAGCTAAGTTCAAATGTGTATGGTGGTAGGATCAAGACAGTATTCAAGTAAATTGAAACTAAAAAAAGATATAGTTTATATAATTATAATATGTGTAATATAGAAATATATACTCTGAGAATACAGTTACTTCTGAACTTAGAGATCATAAATGTGGCTTTGAATAATTATTGTTTGCCTGGGGTTAACATATGACACTTCCATGAGTGATTGTGCATGACTAAGACTGTCATTGAGTAGTTAATTTTCTTTTTTTTGGTTTCCATTGTTAACTAGAAGAAGGAAAAATGTTCCAAAAAATAAATATAAGGCTTTTTTCATATTGGGTTCCTTGTGTACTTGCACACAACGATCTACAAGTACTGGTACTTCAGCTTGATGGTTGGGAGGAATCTCCTTGTGAGTGTACAGTAGGACTACTGTATGCCACAAATAACCATTATGCATAGAGCTCACTTTTGCTGAGGATTGGTTTCTTGCCATGCCATTTCTATTGCATATCACTTTTTGTGGAGTATCTCAAATTCACCCCTGGAAATAGTCAATAGTGTTTCTGTCATGTGTGAGGAAAGAAATCTGCATGAAAATAGAAGTTGCCATCCTGTATTCAGGAGTAACCTGTGTCAGGCTTCACCATGGAGCAAAGAAAATGGAGCTACCAACAGGTTTTCTCCAGGCTGGGAGCAGGAGACAGCTGACTTGGATCTCTACATGTGATTCTGCAGGAGGATATGACAAATACTGTGACAGTGGTGAAGTTGATGCGTCGTGTGAATGTTATATACATTGCCATGCATTGATTAAAGGATTTAGAACATACTAAACTGTTGTGTGATTGTGGTGCTTTAACTTAGCTTGGGTGGGGGGGGGTGGGAGAGAAAATTGGACAGAAATGAAACAAGTCATCTGAAGGGATAGTCTTTCCAGGTTAAAGGAATGTTTAAGCATCAAAGTAAAGCAGGCATTTCATTTAAGCTGTATTTTAAGTAAATCAGATTTTTCAGAAAAGCTTTTATTCCAAATGTTGTGCTGCTTGAGATGCGTGTCTGATTGCAAGATGATGTAAATAGTTTGGGAAGGAATAGGGCTGCAGGTTTGGTGCAGGTCAGACCAGCTGTGGGGCTTACAGTTGACTCGGTGGCCAGTTGAAAGCAAAGAACTGTTTGATTCCTTCCTGAAGGCAAAGCAAGAAATAGGGGTGGAAAATAGAGTACCGTCATCCCTTCTAGTAAGTACCTCTGTAAAAGAGGGCATTTTGTTTTGAGAAATAGTTTAAAAGGAAATGCACCTGTCTTCCGGATGTGTTAGGTTGTTAACACAAACTCCTGGCTTTCCTTTGATATTGGAATCATTCAAATATTCCACTCCTGTAACTACATTTGATTCCTGTGGCCTTTCACTTTGCATACCCCACCTTGCAGGGATTTGGGTTGTTTATTAATCTCCTAGCTGCCCTGTGTACTGATTCTGGCTGCACAACCACCTTCTCAGCAAATCGCATCCCATATGTTTCCCAGCTGCTGCCATCCTTAACACATGCAGAAAATGTCTCCTGGCTGGCTGAACACAAATTCCAGCTGGCATCACCTCATGACTGAGCAAAACTGCCCCCACTCTCCTGGCGGTGTTACAGTTGTGCTGTTTCTCTGTCTCAGGTGTTGTGTGTCCAGGCAAGGATGGGGGGTTGCAGCAGAGCTTGGGGGGCTGAGACAGCTGGGAATCTGTTCTGCTCTGCAGCCAGGAAGAAGCAACAGCTGTGGCACATGGGGATGTGCATGGGGTACGATGGGGGTGTGTAGCTAGTGCAGGGTGGTGAGTGGGTGAATGAAAATAACAGCTCACTCTTATCTTTATCCAAGATGATACTTGTCTAGTACCGAGTTTACGTCAGTAACGGGTTTAATGATTGACCTCACCATGGTTTTGCCAGCAGAGAACTTGTTCTGTTTTACTGGCTGTGAGTTCTTGTATGAGGCTTTATGGTTCACTGAAACAAAAATATTTAGTCTTGCACAGTATTTTGTATTTAGTGGTTCTAGTTTATAGTTGCTAAACCATTATGGCTAGTAGGGCTGTACTTCAAAGTAGTACTTTTAATAGTCCTATTATTGTCAATATTCTGTAATAACATCTCTGTTTCCTTAAAAATATTCTACAGAAGTTGTTTTGCTGCCTAGCTCCTAAAAGGAGACTGTTTTCTGGCTATGTGCTCTATGGGTTTCTGCTGGTTTGCAAAAGTGAAGGTACTGGGCATGGTTCTGATGTTTGAAAGAAGGTTACTTATGGATCACATGGGAGAAAGAGGAAGGATAAGATCACTTGCATGCTGTGATGCTGAAACATCATATAACTGGGCAAATATTATACAGAAAAATGCATAGAAAAATGGGTGAACAGATGAAAATTCACAGCGCCAACATAGAAGTGTTTGTGGAACTTAGCAGCTATTTTATTTCCGAATTATGAGTCCTCATCTTTGTCAGAAGGTATGTCAAGAATCTCCTTGCTTCATGTGAACTTTATAAGGCGGATTCCAGCATCAGGGAGTTCTGCCTTTACGTATTTCGTGTTGTGAAGCTGTTAGGCTTTCTTCTTTGTGTGTGTTTTTAAGTGCTATGTACTTTTGTCAACTTGTTAAAATATAAAGGTCAGATCTGGTTCTCTTATCTACATTGTTTACTGTTACACTTTCAAGCAATTGCAGAAATAGGGGTTGATATGACATGCTGTGGTTTTTCAGGTGAGAGAGAACTTAAGAGACCTCTCATGTCTCATCTCAGTTTAACATTAAGATTTTGGACAGGGTCAACTTCAGCTCTCAGCTCTGAGTCTAAGGGATAAAATCAGTTTTTCTATTCCCACCCTTCCTGGTTCCATGTTCCTTTGGAGACTTAATGGAAGAACGAAGCGCACAACATGTTTCTTCCATCCCAGGGAAGAAATGAAAGCACCCTCCCCCCTGCATCCCCTTTAGTTGTAGATGATGTTTCTCCCTTGTACAAGAGCCTGAAGCTGATCTCCTTGTCCTTGAGATGTTCCAGATTTGGAGGGAGCAAGGTGAGAGGTCAGAGAGAGAAAGTAAACTTAGGGAGCATGTGGAAAATACCAAGTTTTTAGTATGCATTTTGACAAGAATATCTGTGTTGTATTTGGAATATGGCCTGTAGCTATAAATGGAATGATCATTTAACTTAGCTTGGTTCAAGATTTAGTTTACTAAGCCGTTGTGTTGCCATTATGTAGCAAAAAGTCAAAATACCTTAGACTGTGGTAATGTCTACAGTGAATCTGTAGTAAACAAAACTAGCAAAACCATCGCAAATGGTTCTGGGTGCCGTTGTGCTAACAAAGCCTTGTGTCCCATGGCTTTGTGTGTCTAGTTGTATGCAGGAAACCGATGGGCCTGGATAGCTTTTTCTCTACTGGCTGAGCAAACCCCAGCACAGACACTAGCCGGTCCGGAGGTGTGGGCCAGACGCGTGGCCAGCACCTGCTGACCAGCTCAGCAAGCCACTGCGCTCTAGTGGCAGGCAGGCCAAGCAAGTGGCATGGGAGGCCGCGTGCAGCCATTGTGCCATGTGTTGTGTAGGACTGTTGTTGCATCTAAATGTTGGAGAACTCTGTCCACTTGTTAAATTTGCTTTAAAATGGCTAAAAAATCTGCAGCTGAGGGTTGAAGAGGGATGGGATAGCTGAATTGCTTGCTACCAAAGCATGGTGGTTTGAACGCTTCTTTCTCTCAGTCTGGTTTTGTCTTTTTTTTTTTTTTTTTTTCCCCCCCCAATGCATTTTGGATCTCTGCTTGAAGTAATCAGAAGGGACAGACTAGTGTGTGGATCAGGAGGCTTCCAACTGGCTCAAAAGGATTAACACTGCTCACATTTTAGGGAGTGGTTTCTTGAAATAGAGAGGATTGGGACTTGGTTAAGGCCACGTGCTCTGAGTCTGTTACTGATTAACGTCATAACTGATCCATGGTCTAAGTAATACCGATGATGTGTGTCAATAGTGCATCCATAGTTTGAACAGGAATTGTGTAAATAGGAATCTCTTCTTGGTGTAACAACAGCAGGTTGTGGCAGGCTAGCTTACCTTGTGACTGTTAGACAGTCAAAACTAAGCTAATTCTAATCAGTATTTTTATTGGCTTGTACTTGATGATTACAGAATTAGATAGATGTTTAGCTTTGGCTCTTTGGACCTTTTTGCTTGACACATTTTTCCCCCTGAAGCTTTGCGAACAAGTATTGTATGTTCTAACTGCATAGAGTTGAATTTCTCCATGTGAACAATGAAAACTAATTATGCTCGTTTAGAATTAAAACAATTAATATAGCTGCATTTTGATAAAAATTCAGTTCTGACCCTCGAGACAGGAATTTATTTTTTTAGGTTTTTTATGTTGGCACAAGCAGTAGGAAAAACAAACAAACAAACCCAGGTGGCAGCAGCTTTCAGCGCAGGGCATGGGAGAACTTGGAGGCTATTCTGTCACCTTTTCTAAAAATCAAGGCAGTATATTGTTACATGGTGGTCAGGTTTGCCTTTTGAAACTGAATAATTACATGTGTAAAAAAAAAAAAACAAACAAAAAAACCCCAAAACTGTCTTATTTCCCAACATAATGGAAGGAGTGGATCTTGACTGGACATGAAACCTTTATTTCAAGACTAAATCCATAGTATGTGCCGACTAGCTGGTGAAAAAGTGCCCTGCGTTGATTGGTTTATTTAACTTTCTTCCAGCAAAATAGCATACTGTGCTGTTGTCCTTCCACTGCATGGGAAGAGCCTAAAATAACAAGCTGTTATGACATCTCCCAAAGCGTGCCTTTGTCAAGGTCTCAGTTCTATTTTTGCTGCATTTTGTGCAAACAGAGATAGGTACGGTAGGTACTTGACCAAATATTCTATAACTAAGATGCTGAGTCTCCCAGAAGTGTAAAATCAAACAAAAATGCAACTCTCACCCCTGGTTATGCAAATACAATCAGCTAATGTGTGTTACGGTTAGCCTGGGCCTCTGTGCAGCCTGGCTTGCCTGTCAGCGGATACAAAGCTCTACGATTAACCTATGGATGTTCTTGCTCTTTCTTAGCCAGCAACCCAAAATTTGAGGGACACAGATAAAAGCTGAGGGTTCTGCTGTTAAACCACAGAATATTAAAGCTATGGAAGCTTTATATAAGCAGGTTCTCCTGGCTCATTCTGTGCTATCAAATTTGTACATAGTTATGATGAAAATGTAGAAATTAACAGATCTTTCTCAAGTGTATTTGGAGCAACAGAGGGTGGTAAAGATGGGGGTGTGCTTTGGAGCAAAAAGTTGATAGAGGAGTAGCATGCTGAGGGTTATTAAATGCGTGGATGCCATGTTTGAATCCAGGTCTTCAAGGTGCTGATGGTTTGAGTCTGGGAGAGAGTTGGGAAGTAGTTTCAGTGCTCGTTTCGCTCATCTGCTTTCCTGGGCATTTGTGTTTTACCTGCTGTTCTGGGGAGGACACAGTCCTGGATCCCGGGCTATAGATGGAGACTTTGCCTGACCTAGTGCTGCCACTCGTGTGGGGTCTTTATGTCCTTGTCTGTTATAGGTGATGTGGTGGGCAGGATAGTAGGTGCATCACGTGGAATTAATTTATAAGGCAACACTGGATAAAAAGGCTTTGCCTGTAGGAAAAAAATCAGCTGCTTGAACAAAATCAGACCACTTGGCACTGAAGTAGATGAGCAGCACTGGTATGAATGTTCTGTTGGCTCCGCTAAGCTTGTGAGGACAATAAAAAGAGCGGTGTACAGGGATGAGATTGAGGTTTTCTGTATTAGCAGAAATGGTCCTTCAGAAGTCTGTTCGATGTAGCTACTCCAGTTTAACAGTAGAAAGTGTAATAGAAAATGTGTATCGAATTACATCGATATGTTTGGAAACTAAAAGAAGGTTCATGTAATGTGAAAGAACTGAAGCCTGTATGTCTGTCTGTGTGTATGTATACATACAGATATAAGGAAGCTTTTTGGATTTCTATATATGCAGGTAAAAAACCCTAACATTTATGTTGATTAATGTTACTTGAAAAAAAATGACTAGACAAGAAATAATGATATAGGGCAATGTATTTTGTTTGATTAAAAGAGATTCTTTTCCTTTTTTTTTTTTTAAATAGAATTAAACAGAAGTTCTCTTGATGAGCACCTTCTGTAGAATACTACTTGGAGAGGCCGCTTCCTTACTATTTTCTATATATTGTAATATATATGTGTATAGTATGTTATATTTTATGCATAATATGTTAGGATATACTTTTTAAAAGTTCTTTGATTAGTTTACTTGATACATTTCTTTTTAAAGGAATGATAGAATTTTATGGATAGAACATATTTTGATACATTCTTTTTAAAGGAATGATAGAATTTTATGGATAGAACATATTAAATATTAAATATTATTTTTAGTGCTCTGGGAAGTTCAGAATAGTAAGGAATTAAAACATAATATGGCAGAGTTGTACAAGAAAAGCCCTCCTGTATAATGGGTTATCCAGTATTGTTTGCTTAAAATCTATTTTAAAAAAAAAAACAACTTTAAACTAGAAGTTAGACATACCAAACAATCTGTTATGCTTTCTGCTACTTTGTTACTGCAGTGTCTCGCAGACCTGTTTGACTTTGTATCTGTTGATAGATAAAGTAAGGTTATTTTGATAAAGATCTGTGAATGAGTCTCAAACATATTCTAAATTAATGTCTTTGTGTCTTTTTTGTTATATGTAGTACAATATTCATTATGGGTCAGTTTGTCTTAAAGTTATTTGTAATAATAACAATACCGTGACTTGCTTCTAGTTGTTCATGTCCAGTGTGAATTACTTCTGTCATTCTGCTCACAAGAACGTTATTCACCAAGAAGCAGGTATAGAGTAACATTGACTTTTAAGACCAATTGCTTTTCTGCTGGAGGAGAAAATTTAGCCTTGGGTAAAACAGTTGCATTCATGTACAGCCTGTAATTAATTTTGTTGTAGTTGGAAAAAACTTCATGTGGTTGAGCTCTGCAAAACCTTACTCAATTTTCTGATCTAAGGGGTGTTTTTGGTGAATGAGCCTTTGAAGAGGGTAGGAAACATGCAGTAAGAGTACTTTAGGAAGTTTTCAAAGCATTTTCAGATCTGTTTCAAATTTAAGTAAAGCTGGATTTGTACAAGAGTTAAGATGATCAGCAAGTTGCACCACAAATATGCAGGAGAAACAACAGGAATGACACAAGCTGTCATAAACCTTTTAGATCTCCTTTGGGAAGAACATGTTGCTGTACTTTCCCTGGTTAAATGACATTTCTCATCAACAAGGGATGTGATGTGGCATGGCTAATGTGCAGAGATGCACTTTGAAGGTGAAAAGCATTGTATGGGTTGCAAGTTCCTGTGTTTTCCACATCAGTTAAAAGTTTGAAGTCTTCCAAGTCTTCTGTGTGTAACTTGAAGCTGGTGGCTGACATAGTTGGAAGATAGTTAAAATTCATAGTTGTGTTTGAACGCAACATAGTAGCAAGTTTCACTGCTTTGTGGGAGGACAGCTTTTGTTTTAGATTGTAAAATGGAATCTGGAATCTTAGAAGTTTTAAGTTTTGGTTGTTCGTCCTCCCCTTCCCTCCCCTTCCCTTTCTGCAGTATAACTTCAGTGTGGATATTAACCACCATGTTGGTCATGATGGCTAACATCTGTTTCAAAGGATATCTGGAAGTACCCAGGTGGCTGACATTTTGGTCAGCAGATACCAAAACCAGAGAAATGCTGTATAAACATGAAGGCAAGAAAGGATGCACTCATTTGATTGCTGTTCTTTCTAACCGGACTTTTCATAGTAAAGTTAGGTTTTGGTTTGGAAGAGGATATTGGGAAGGATAGCAGATGCTGGATTTGATAGATATTTCTTGCTTTCCTCAAGGGAAGGTGCCAGTTGGGGTCCTGCTCAAGTGTCACAGCAAATGACATTTTCTGCTTTAAAGGTTTTGGGAAAGCTCTGTCCCTCCCCCTTGCCTTCTTTACTGCAAGGGCACATTGCTGGCTCTTGTTCAACTAGGTGTCCACCAGGACCCCCAGGTCCTTTTCTAGCAAGCTGCTTTCCAGCTGGGTGGCCACCAGCATATATTGGTGCCTGGGATTGTTCTTTCCCAAGAGCAGGACTTTGCACTTCCCCTTGTTGACTGTCGTGAGGTTCCTGTCACTCCATTTCTCCAACCTCTCAAGGTTCCTCTGGACG
Source organism: Aptenodytes forsteri (assembly GCF_000699145.1). Classification (NCBI taxonomy): domain Eukaryota; kingdom Metazoa; phylum Chordata; class Aves; order Sphenisciformes; family Spheniscidae; genus Aptenodytes; species Aptenodytes forsteri. Next base: position 4,788,907 of record NW_008795017.1, read on the forward strand.
GTAGCAAGATCTTCTGGTGTATCAGCCACTCTTCCCAATTTAGGGTCATCAGCAAAGCTGATGAGGCTACACTCTGCCCCATCATCCAGATCATTAATGATGATGTTAAAGAGGATCGGACCCAGTATTGACCCCTGGGGTACACAGCTAGTTATTGGCCTCCAACTCAACTTTGTGCCACTGATCACCACCTTCTGGGCCTGGCTGTTCAGCCTGTTTTCATAGGATAGAATCATAGAATAGTTTGGGTTGGAAGGGACCTCTAAAGGTCATCTAGTCCAACCCCCCT
>NW_008795017.1:4790004-4801346 GCF_000699145.1 Aptenodytes forsteri
CCACTGTCTGTGACATTTATGAAGATATTAAACAGTACCGGTCCCAAGACGGACCCCTGCGGGACACCACTCGTCACCAATCTCCATCTGGACATTGAGCCGTTGACCACTACCCTCTGGATGTGACCATCTAACTAATTCCTCACCCACAAGACAGTCCACCCATCAAATCCATACCTCTCCACTTTAGAGAGAAAGATGTTGTAGGAGACCGTGTCAAAGGCCTTACAGAATATCCAGATAGACGACATCTGTAGCTCTTCCCTTGTCCACTGATGTAGTCACTCCATTTCAATCCACTTCGCTGTCTGCTCATCCAGTGAGCTTGTCTATGAGGATCTTATGGGAGACAGTGTCAAAAGCTTTTCTGAAGTCCAGGTAGACAATATCCACTGCTCTCCCCTCATCTACCAGGCCAGTCATTTCATTGTAGAAAGTTAACTTGCTGTAGGAGTTGGAAGGCATTTAAGCCACAGGAACCTGCAAGTGAAGAAGTAACCTTTAAACTGCCCTACACATTTCACTGTTCCATAATTGGGTAACATTGCTGCCTCAGTTTGTGTTCCTAAGTGCAGGACACTACAATGTGTTTTAAACTGCTTGTGTTGGCTACAAATATAAACTTTCACGGAACACCTGTGGTTAGATTTGTAGAAGTACAGAGCACTTGTGTGTGCGTGTGCGACTGAAATGTACTGCTGGCATCCTTTCTGCCATCCTTTAAAAAAAGATAAGTTCACCCAAGAATTGACCTTGCATCTCCCCAGTTTTGTGTTCAGACCCATGTATCACTAAAACTCATCTTAAAGAGGAATGCAGTTTTTATGAAACACTTGAATACATGGAGAATAACTGAGGAAGTGCTCATGGGGAAATCCCAAACTCCTTGAGTTCAGCATGTGGAAAGTATGCAATAAGTAAAATCACTGGATGTGTCTTGAACTTGAATGCAAAGCCTTTGGAAAATATCCAGGATAATGACCTGTTTCTGCAATGAGACAGGAATTTGCAGTTGCATGTTCACATAATGCTGCAAGATTGTATCATAATGACTACATAGAAAAGAACCTAAGGTTTCCTGACTTCCCAGTGCTTTTCTTCTTTTAGGATATTTGGTAGTTTATCTTCAGTTGTACTTAGCCTAGTTTTTCTGCTTGCAAAAGGGAGTCTTCATAATGTCTTGTTTAAAAACAGCATAAATATTTTATGACAAACTGTATGATGTAGAAACTGGTGTCTGTTTTCTTCTATCTGAGAGTGTGTACCTAATCCACTAAACCCAATCCACTAATTTTTTAAGTGAGTTTCTTGTCCCAACAAAGTATGTATTGCTGCTATGGATAGCATGTTAAGTTATGAAAGCTGTAGTTTAGCATCATTTTTGTAATTCTGTTTATTTTGGACCTATTGCAATATACTGTGAATAGGCTGTTAATAAATACATGATCTTGCCAGTGAGGACGAAATAAGAGTCTTGTAAAGAAAACTACAGCATTTTAATTTTTCTTTGCTTTTTAGTGTGGTATCTATGGGTCGGTATGTAGGTATCTCTACACATAACAAGTTACTTGTAATCTAGGATTGTTTAGTATGTAAATCAAGAGGCTGGTAAAGCTGAAAATCATACTGACTTTTTAGTGAATGGAAGAGCTGGGACTGATCTCAGCGTGGGCAAACTAAACCCACATACTCCTCATTCATGTGAAACCTGGGTGACTTTTTTTTTTGGGGGGGGGGTAGTTTTTCTTAAAATATCTCAGGAAAATTTTAATTCCAAACTTTTTAAAAAGGGTTTTACCTTATATCATACTCCTGATAGCTGCAGTCCACTACATACTACTTAATTGTGTTAAATTGTTTTTCTTGCTGAAATAATTTGGTATAATTTTGAGCCAAATATTGTGTAATTTTGTTGGATTCTTATTATAAACACTTCTGTACCAATTAGCCACCCAATATAATACTGTTTCTGGATTATTAATATTCATGAAAACAGAAAATAAACTATTGCTAAAACAGGCACCCTAAACTTTTTTTTTAAAGTAACAAGTGTGGTTTAATGTAGCTACTGAGATATAAGGTAATCTGTAATTTGAAAGTTGGATGTTTTAAAATATTAAATGGCTTATATCTAACACAATTCTTAATTAAATGTTAAACTGCAAGTGTTCTGTGTGGCAAAAACAGGTATCACTTTCAGATTGAAGAATAATTTCTAAGACTGTAGAATTTATTATGTTAACACTTTTTTTGCAAAAACAGTTATTTGGAAAAGAAAGGAAAAGCATGTTCCAAGCTCTTCCTGTAGTGTCCCTCACTGTTTCACCTAAATCCAGCCCTAGTTATGATTTCCCATTTGGTGTATGAATATTTTCCTTCTAACTGGATTTTGAATGTATAATATGGTCTGCTGTAGGGATTGCACATTAGTCTTGTGAACATTACACAAGTGTTTGATTTCATTACCATGAATGTTTCCTAAGTTATATGGAAAAGTTCAAGACTGTGAAGTTCATACATAAAGTCTTAGAGGATTAGTTAAGTTCCTGCTGCCATTCACCATCCTTTTTGACTGTAAAGAATATCTGGCAGATTTTGAGGTGTATTGGCAAATCAGTTCTCATTAGTATACTGTTGTACATCTTACAAAGGGGGGGTAAAAAAAAAGTCCCAACCCTGACCTGAAAAAAATATGTGAAATTAAAGTTATAATACTTATATAAGGTGGTTCTTATCTGTGTTTTTCTTACATTTGCTGAGGATCAGCTTTAACAGGAGGCATCCTGTTCCTTTTTCACTCAGATATGTTTTAATGTGTGTATTTGAAAATTAATTGCCTTTTCCAGTTCCTTTGAAAACAGCAGCAGTGGGATTTGTGGTGCTGAATTTTGAATGTATAGAAATACATTCAATGGAAATGATGTTTGATGTATAATTTGCCAAATTTCTATGCTTATGTAGACAAAAATTAACTTTGAACTAAAAGCTTCACAGATTCATTTTCTTTTTATAGGACTTAGTTTTTTACAGTGGTGCTTGAAATTATAAATCCTATGCTTTCTTTATGTGAATAAATAATTTGGCTAGTGACAGTAGTATTTCTAAAATAAAAGTCTTAGTCTGTGCTTGCATAGAACAAATATTACCAAAAAACCAGTCAGAATGAAGGTGTAATTACACAGTCCAATTATGTAATATTCACTAGAAATAGTTGGAGACTAAACTCTACTTAAAAGGTAGCTTAGTCAATGGAGAAATGTTTATGGTTTTTAATTGAAAAGCTTTTTTTTCCATTTTCCTTCCAGGTATTGCTTTGTTTTTGCTTTGGGATACCTCACTGTGTGCCAAATTACTAGAGTCTATATCTTTGATTATGGACAGTATTCTGCTGATTTTTCTGGGTAAGGAGAAAAATAATCTTTCCATCTTGTTCTCCTAAGTGATACTGTATCTGTTACTGGGTTTTTTCCAAGTTAAGTGTGTCAACCTTTTAAACTTTGGGAGAAAGCTGGGCATGTGTGTGCATATTGGCACACATACAAATATATATGTACCTATGCTTTAATCATGCAAACTGAGAATTTTGGGAACAGTTGTGTCTGTTAGAACCGTGAATGCGTTTATCTGCTGCCTCCTGTTCCTGTCTGAAGGGCATAAAGGATTTGGTGGCTGTGGGATTCTTTTGCTTTTGCTTTTTCCCCTAAAATCTGTTACCACCCATGATGAAGCTTGAATTGTATCTGATGTACTTGCATGCCTGGCACAGTCTGATACCACTTTGTGAGGAAAATCTGAATGTTTTATGGAATTTAGCTTTTAGCTGCTTTGTTTTTTGGTTTTGTTAGATGTTCCAGAAGGAAAAGCTAAGGAGAGAGGCACTTATATGGTGGAGTAGTCACACAGCCCTTGGAAATGGAAAGTTTTGTCTATATGTGTTCTCATTTTATACAATGAACTCAAACCTATATTTGACTTGAGCTGTATAGGAGCAAAACAGAATTAAATAGGCAAAGTAAAAATAAACCATATTGGTGATTCTTCTTTGTACCTCAGGCGCAGAGAAGTGAAGCACAGCATTTCCTATAAATAAGTTTGCTACTGTGATGGTGCTTTTGTTGATTTAAAGGAGAGTATGTGTTTTGGAAAAAAAGAGAAGGGGAGTGTTTGCTAGTCATCTTAAAAACAAAAACAAAAACAAAAACAAAACACCCAAACAAACAAAAAAAACCCCAAAACATTAAATACTTTTCAGGAATACTATGAATGGCAGTGGTCTTTGTAGTTCAGTATTACCTGTGTTGTGTAGTAGAGTTGTGCTTGTTAGCCTTGTTGCTTCTCAGTCTTCCTTGGTAACAGGCATGTAGTCCAGAAGCTTAACTTCTGGGCTGAAGCCAAAAGCTTTTATGGTTAAGTTAATCTTTTCTGTCATTTTTAGCTGGGTCTTACCTTCTTGAAACATCTTTCTGCATTTATGCCTACATCAAAGTGCCTGCCTTCAAGCCAGATATCCGATTGTAGTCAGTGGAGATCTGATCAATGTAGACAGAGCCTGGAGAGCATTTCAGCTGACCCACTGCTAAGTATCTACCTTAGCGTGAACTGGGTCACTTATCAGATGTCCCTGACTCTATTGACTAGATCTCCGCTGGCTATAATGGGAGCTTGCAACATAGACGTGTGCCTAAAGACACTTTAAAACTAGGTTTACAGATGTTGAATTAAATTTCACCATTACAAGTGGAACTATAATCCAAATGCTGTCCATTCCAGTTCACTGTAGGGCCAAAGCCTACAACCTTGGCAGTGACCAAAGCTCTGAGCTGACTCTGGAAACAGTGTAACTGCACTTGTTTGTTGCTGCTCTCAAACCATTAATAGAGCTTGAGTACACCATTGCTCAAATGAGACTGTACCGCTTTCAGATAGCGGCTGTCTTTGTGGCTCTGTTAGTTTGGTGTTAGCTCAGAGATTTCTGCTAGGTCTTAAACACATCCAAACATTTGAGATCTGTGCTCTGGATAGAATTGTTCTGAAGCCTAGATCCAACTCTGATTGTATGTTTGAGCTGCCTGATTTAAACCATCCTTTCATGTGCCAGTTGGGGAGCTTGATTTATGCATATCATGTTAAATCTCTGGCATATACTGCATCTGCTCCCTTGAGGCCTGAGACAGAGGTTACTTCCAAAACAGGAGGAGAAAGAAAATGAACCGAAGGGGGCTATTTTCTGTCAATTTTCTCTAGTTCCAGGGGAAGAGTTAAGCTCAAGAAAATAACAGAAGTTGCCTAACCAGCTGTTGAACACCAGCACCAGCAAGTTCTTACAAAGATATTGGTGTGGATTCATATAGTGGTTAGCCCCAAAAGAGCTTTGAATGTCTGTTTACCTAGACATTTCTCCTAGCATGCCATGCCTATCTGAGGTGTCCAAGCCCAGAGAATCTGCAAAAAGTTTGAAAGAAAGTATCAATGCATTGACAGTGGAGAAAGCTGAGGAGACCTCATGCTGGAGGTGCAATTCCTTGTGCAGAGCTGTGTGGTCCTGGCTTCAGTGCTAACACATCCCAGCTGCCAGTGAGCATTCCACTGCCTCCTTTGCCTTTCTGCCAGCACTTAAAAGGGATTTTGTTAAAATCCTGGTTCACAGCCTCACTGTTCCAGGAAGGACTCTTCCTCTTTTAGTCTCTAGATTGTTGCTCCTTAGCCAAATCTCTGAAGATACTGGAATAGCCACTTGAGAAGAAAAAAAAAATGCCGGGGTCTGCGATGATAACAATGATGGATGTATCAGCTAGAATTAATGTAAGGTCTGACTGAGCTCCTCCTGGGCTCCATCCTTCCATCAGGCAGGATCCATGCTGTCACATGCCCACTTACAGAAGGAAAACCCATTATGTTCAGAATCAGTTGGAGATTTCTGCCAGCACCAGACAGGTCTACAGCTTAAATGCTAGAAAGAGATATGAGGGATTTCCCAGACTGTCTGTTCTTGTTCAGTTTTCTTCCTTGCTGACCCTTGCCTGTCACTCTAGTCTTGATATCAGGATTTTGGGGCGCTGATAATACAGTAGAAAAAACTTTCTCCCTGATTGCATTTTGAGGACTGGAAATCTTGTGTGCTTTGAAATAACCATAACCTAAAAAAAAAATTAGTTTGACAGACTGAGCCATCTGGCAAAATACTGGCATAGCCCTGTCAATGAAGGAAGACTTGATGGCTCTTGGATTTGTTTTTCTGTGCCAACTTAAATGTAAAAAGGCCAAGTGCAGTCAAAACACTTGAACAAAACTATGTGCCCATCCTACAGTATGATTATTTTGTTGTGGGGTGTTTTTTTTTGTCTCCAGCTCAGATACTACTGGGTAAATACAGTCCCTGATATATTTCTGAGATCTGATTTCAAAGTTAAATTTCTAAATTCTGGTAGCCTACTTTATGCTTTCCCCTATCCCCTCCTTCCCACCAGATAGGGGGTTAGCAATGCTGGGATTTACATCAGTCAAAAACTCTTAGATACTACAAAGATGGTACAATTTCTCAGTGTAAAGCTGACTTGCTTAGCCAGGGAAGAATATCTCTTTGACAGTTTAAGATCCACTCAAGGGTACCAAATTCAAAACTAACTAAACTCTGTTAGTTGGAGCCAGCATAATTATGTTGGGTTTTTGTTTTGCCAGATATATTTACTTGAAGCATATAATAATTGTAGATGGAAAAATTAAGCATAGGACCAGGTGTTAGTAGAAACAGTGGAAGTGGTCTGCATATCTAAATAAATTATAGTACTGTTCAACTTTGGTATATTTTTATTGTCCTTTGCTTACTGCTGCTGTAATTAACAATGCATATAATTGCTCTTACTGCCCTTTTTTCTTTACTCTTCCCACTGTAAAAAAAAATAAACTCTGTTAGTAGAAAATGAATGTGAAACACTTTGGTTGTCTTTGTGGAGCCTAATGCAGCAATAAAAGGCATGGGTTATCAAATACTGTATCTAAGGATTAAATTCTTTTCATTACGTTGAATGAATGGTTTGAGCTCCAAAAACTAATCACTTTGTCCTTGCATTGAAAATCTTCCAGCTGAGAGTAATTAACCTGGACTATTAGTATAAACTTTCCCTGATATTTACATGTGAAAGAAAATGCTGAACTTTTTTCTAAATTATTCTTTCTTCCTTTTTTGTAACAGTCCAATGATGATAATTACACAGAAGATCACTAGTTTGGCATTTGAGATTCATGATGGTAAGATTTCTTTAAACTGTGTTTAATTTTCCATACAAAGTAAATTTAAGGAAAGCTAGTCATGAGTCAATGAGTTACTTTAGTAGTCCAGTTTGTGTTTTAGGACAAAATACATTTTTGTGTCTCAATTGATTCTTTTGATGCTTACTAATGGAAGTACCAAGAAATGTTGCTCAGACACTACAAAAGCTCTGAAAATGCTTTCATTGTGCAGAATATACTACTTATCGGAAAACCAATGACACTTCTGGGGCCAGTGACCACTGATGTTTTTCTGGGCTGGGGTATTGATTGTGAGAGTTAGCTAAATTTCCAAATTCACAGATCACTATTGCTGACAGATTGGTAGAACTAGTACATGTAATTTCAGTCATTGATTGCCTCTTGTTTTAAAATGCTCACTGTTAATCTCCCCCTAATTTGTACCGCGTATACTGATTTTTATAAAACCTTTGTATACATTTCATTTTATTATCATAATTGCACTCGCTGCTAACATATCGGTGTGAACAGGGAGATGATCTAATTATTATGTTTCTGTCTTTTTTCCTGTGAGATTTATCCATCAGTTAAGTGGGCCCTAGTTGTGACAAAAATGAATCCTAATGTTGGCTTTCGTGTGTAGGGTATCTAGATTTTTAGTTACCTTTAAATTCAAAGGAGTAATTTTCATTTTAAAGTTTGAAAATATCATCCAATAAACCTAGCCAATTAGCTTGACTCAGTTGGAGCTACAGCTGACAGTTGAAGATTTGGGAGTGTAGCCGCAGACACCTGGATCAAGCCACCTGTTTTTCTGAAATTTCTTTAGTAACATTATGTGTGGAGTTTAGTATGTTTTTGTCTCATATGTGTCCTAGCTTTAGTGCTGTTGGTGTTTCATTTTTTTCCATTCTTGTTAGAGGTACACTGTCTAGAGAAGCCTGTAGGCAGCAACACTCATGAATATGAAAAGTCAGGAAAACACCTTTTTGTAAGAATTCTTGTATGAATAAAAATAAATAAATAATGCTGGGCATATCTAGTCAGTCAAAGAAGTTGATGTCTAACTTCCAGAGAAAATATATTCAGAAGTATTATCTTGCAAGCTATAATCAATTAGAGTACAGAATAGTCCAGTTAGAGGAAACAGCTTATAAGGAAGTAATAATTCCAGTATCAAAGATAAATGCTTCCTCTTACTATTATTTTGCTAGGGGAAGGAGCTATTTTCGATTTGCTGACATCATGCACAAATAGTGGAGTTGTGGTATGGGACAAGCATGTGAGTGTTCCTGGTAATCTTGAAACAAATGTTCCATTTAGTCAGCTCTATTCTTAACTTTCATCACAAACTAAACTAGATTTTTTTTCTACTTAAATTAATTTAGATAATTTGTATTTTCCTCATAAGCCCAGCTTATTTTCTGTCAGAATTTCTTGTAGATATCATTGAATTCTGAGTATTAACCTTGAAATTTTGTTCCTTGTTGACCTCATATCAGAGATCCTCTAGAGTCTTTGTCAGCTGGTGGGGAATAGCTGATAATATATTGGAAAACTTTCCCTCTGGCTGCATTTGCAGTTTAGCAGAGTCCTTGACTTAAGTTGGATGATCACCGTTGCTGGGAGCCCAGTGTGAACATGATTTTCAAAAGTTGATGTGACCAATGTGAATTCAGGAGCATCTGCTAGTCCAGTGTCAGGAGGTGCCAAGAAAAGATGTACAGGGGAAACAGAGATTGTATTAAAGCAATGATTTTTAACCACAGACAACTTAAAAGGGGTCCATCACGAGAAAATAATGAAAACAAGCCTGCTGTCAATGGGCTTTTGTTCAGTGTACAAAGGTCCATGCTGCCACTGGGAAATACTTTGAGATATACTGACGGGGGAGGAGATAATGTTGGAAATCATTACACTGATTAATGGCACTCTGAGCCTCTAGTCACATCAGCTTGGCTGTATTAATCACCAATTACTTTATTTTCCCCCCTCATTTTTTTACCAGTACGTCCAAGGAGAGGTAATGAAATTAAACAGCTGAAAGAAAGGTGTTGGTGTGTTGGAAGATCTTCATAAGCTTCAAGACACTAGTTGTAGTTAGGTTGGTTTGGTGGTAAAGGCAAGTCTTCTGGACTTGATCTTTCCCTAGCAGCCTGTTCGTTGTGTTCAGCTGGTTTCAGTGTTACATTTGAAGGTCCTGGAGAGAACTGGATGTAATCATGAAGGCCGCTCACTCATGCTGCATATTAAAGAGTCTGTCTAGCTAAGTGGATATGCTTGATTCAAAGTTGAACACTAGTATGGAATCCCATAAATAAATAACAACTACCCCTATGACTGTTACAACCCTGTGCACTTACTGTGGGCTTTTTTTAAAGCAGGAAAATTCTATGCAAGTTGCATAGGATTAATTTAAAGTTGCTGTGTAATTCTGACTTTTCAGAAGGTTGCATGGATCACAAATTTACACCTGAGTAAATTTGGAGTATGCCTTTGGCGTACTCTGATTTACATTTTTGAACTTAAGCCCTTAGTAGTTCTTGCCTTATTAGTTTCTTGTTACTTAAATAAGCACTACCAAAAATGAGTAGTCAGTATATTAAGATTTACTTTTGTATTTCTTGCGGATTATCTTTGGCGACGCATATGTATACTCTAAAGGCAGAAATGTTTTTTACATTATTTTGAGACTACTTGTGCCCATATTCATTCTTTATGGCAAGAATTAGATTTAGTTGTGCAACACTTCAGGCTAATGACAGAGTTAAGGGAGAAAAGGAATTTTTTGTACTTCAGATCCTATATTTTTCATCAAATTTAAAACCAGCAGATTTTGGAGAAGGAAAGGTGCATTGCAGTTATTCTAGACGCAGGGGGCTTGTCTACAGGTGCAGTTTAGAAGGGCTATAAAATGGAGGATTGTACTTGCACGAGAAATTTCTAGCTAAGAGATGGTGGCAAGTAGAGAAGCTTTTGCAAGTATAGTTATAGGGTACTAAAAGTTAAGCAGGGGAGAGGAGGGAGATACTGTCACTGCTTAACTCTGTATCTTGCAATGAGTTCGTACGGCACTCTCCCCTTTTTTGCTTATAACCCACTCATCCCCACCGAGCCTCACTCATTTTACTGCAATTCTGTATGAGATTAGGGATCTTTAAAGGAAAGACCCACATCCAAATCTAACCTCACTGATCTGTATGCGCTTTGGCAGCTTGTTTTTAATTCTGGTGCTTAATGAATCTTAAACAGAGAGTCTCTTCAAATGTTTATGTGCATAACCCATTGAAGTTCTGGAGCTCACAGTGTATTGATTTTTAAATCTCCAAGAGATTCAGCCAGCAAAACTAGGGAATGTTAGACTAGATATTTGGTATTTTAAAAGGAAAAAAAATTCTCACAGCTTCTTACAACCTTGTTCTTATTTCTTTAATGCATAAAACTTTACAGAAAAAAAGTCATTTTTTAAATGTAATATCCATCTACTAAACATGAAAACTAATTCTTCCAAATTATTTCTTCATATTACTATGTTGCACTTGTCCATAAAAATGCGTGGCTAGATACATGTAAGAAACCAGAACCATAACACTCTTCTGTCAGCTGCTTCTTGGTTCCTAGGGGCTTATCTCGCATGCTTTCTGACCACAAAAAAAATAAACTCTTTGTTCCTGTGTGTACCCTTCTCCAATCCCTTATGCCTTGGTGTCCTGGTTTCGGCAGGGATAGAGTTAATTTCCTTCCTAGTAGCTGGTACAGTGCTGTGGTTTGGATTTAGGATGAGAACAAAGTTGATAACCCACTGATGTTTTAGTTGTTGCTAGGTAATGCTTACACTAGCCAAGGACTTTTCAGCTTCCCATGCTCTACTGACTGAGAAGGCTGGAGGTGCACAAGAAGCTGGGAGGGGGCACAGCCAAACTGGCCAAAGGGACATTCCATACCATGTGGTGTCATGCTCAGTACATAAACTGGGGAAAGCTGGCCGGGGGGGCCGCTGCTCGGGGACTGGCTGGGCATCGGTCGGCGGGTGGTGAGCAATTGTACTGTGCATCACTTGCTTTGTGTATTATTATTATTTTTATCATATTATTATTATTATCATTTTATTT
>NW_008795017.1:4801376-4831115 GCF_000699145.1 Aptenodytes forsteri
CGAGTGGCTGTGTGGTGCTCAGTTGCCGACTGAGGTTAAACCATGACACTTGGGTTTCAACTCTGTAGTTGCTAATTTTTAAATGAGCTTTTCCTGGAATGCTGCTTGCTTTTTTTTTCTAATTAATTATTTCTTCCTATGTACCTGGCACTCTCCATTTTTAAAAGCAATAGAGTAGACATTGATGCTGATCTGGTAAGGCACTGCATTTACTGTGAGAACTAAAAGGAGATACAGAGTACAGTGAATATGCAACTCCGGTGTTTTTTTTTTTTTTTTTTTTTTTTTTTTACCTCTGCCTTTTAGTTTGAATGATATATTGGTGAAATATAGTTAAAGGCTAGTCTTACACCAGTATTTTAGGTCTCATTTACTTTGCTTCAACAGCAGGCTATTAGGAGAATGGGTGGACTATTTTATGCTGTTTTTTCCTCATGTTGCTCTTGTACTATTAGAAAGTTGTAAGATTTCTAAATAGGCTATTAGAGCCTATTTTCCCCCTGCAAAAGAATGAAAGTATAGTTTCTGTCCAGTATGGCCCCTGAGAGGAGAGATATTTCAATGGATAGATGAAACACATGGAAAATGGGAAGGAGATGAGGAAAACGAAGAAAAGGTGATGGAGAAACTTATACGCAAATGCTGTATTAGTTGCCATGGTCTTAATTATCTATTGCTACCTGCCTCATCAGGTTGTGGTACTACACCATACACTTGGGAGGTTTTTCACACAATGCTTTTTTCTTTTTTCTTTTTTTTTTTTTAATTAGAAAGTAAATTTCTTGTTGGTTTGCAGCTAATGAGCAGTCCCATCCAAACTGCAGTACTTGCTATTATGTTAGTAGTAATGGTTTTGTTAGCTGTTCTTGAACAATGTAATAGTGTCAGAAGTATCAAAGAATGTTTCTTGATTTAGTTGATATAAACATTTTTTTATTTGCATTTAACTAGATTCTTTGCCTTTTGCTTTTCTCAAAGGCAAATAATTACCGTATTCAGCAGAAAGACACTACATCTTTCTAAAGGCTTGCAGACAACTTTAGTATTGGTCTGCTCTGGCTTAAAGGGTGGAAATGTGGATGTACTGAAGCGTTGAACAGCTTATGTATTTCTGTACGTTAGATGTGATATTTCAAATTTATTTAAAATAAATACCTACAAAACCAGAACAGGATTACTAGGCTGAATTGCTGATTGTCACAATGTGACCCCATGGTAAAAGGGAACATACTGTGTTTTGGCCAACTTACTTTTGCAATTAAGTGGGGTTTTTTTGTTTTAGTGAGAGGTGGTCAGTTAAGAATGTTGTTATGTTTATGAAAGTAAAGGTCTCATAAACTATCAATGTGCTTTTCTGATTTCAGATAGGTCTTATTATTGTTGTTATGTCTTTTTAAAAGTGTATTTGGATGGTTGCTGTTGTGAAAGTATAAGCAAGAGAAAATTGAACAACTCTCGAGACAGAGAAATGTGTGCTTATGTATGTAGAACTAAATACTCCTAAGGATTTTTGATAGGTCATCATGACCCAGTTCCACTTTACAAATGCTGGTACTACAGCAAAAAAGTTGCAGCTGTTTAACCAAGAATGTTGTTTTCTAATTCATCTGTTAATTATGTCAGTGAAACTGCTATGGTGTGGTGGTGTGTGGGTGTGTATTTATTTTTCTGGTAACTTGATGCTTTCTTCTTATGTCTAGAAGTTTCTCTTAATGCTCTCTCTCCAATTGTCTCTTGATCTATATTTATTTTTTTTTTAAGTGCTCCCTCTTGCGTTAGTGACAGCATGGTCATTATTGTTTCAGCATCAGTTACCAAATCACTTTGATTACAGTACATGTCATTTAGTGTTTAAAGGAATTATATCGTATTTCTCCCCTCCTAAGTCTTCAAGTGTTGTTCTGGGCTTATGTTTGCTTGCACGGCTCTCTGGATATCAAGACTTCTGATTTTTCCTGCTTTTTGTAGTTTCTTTGCAATTTTACTCAGCTGGCATCTGTGTCTGTTTGCTTTTGTTGCTGCCAATGTGCTAGTAACAGCTAAAACTGTTATTGTCTGTCTGTCTTCTTCAGGTCTTAAAATATTTTAATAACAGCATGCATTTGGGCTCAGCTGGTAATCCATTTCAGAACCTCAAATTAAAATTTACTGTAATTACAACAGAGCCTGCGATATGATCTCCATGTTTAAGTATTATTAATGTAATATAATCTTATGTCTAAGTATTATTAATGAGTTACTGATTAGCCAGATTTCATGCAAATACAGAGGTGGTTATGTTCAAGCAGATTAACCACAAAGCTGGGGTGGTGCTATGATATGATTGTAAACATTGTATTATCGTAGTGAGAGCATGGTAGTAGTCATAATATGCCTTAATAAAGCCTATATGGCAGGATATTGGTGTGTATCTAAAGATGTTGATTTTGCTACCATTAGGATGTAGTCTGAGGAGGAGTGAAAAGCTGCAACTTCCTCATGATCTAGACCGCTGGGGATAAATTGTTACTGATAATTTACAAAATTCTTTTACCAAGGAAGGAACATAGGAGTATTTCCTACTTTACAGATGAGAAAACTGAGTTACAGGTTGCTGAGTACCAAATGATTTAATTTCACATCTCTAACAGATGTTCGAAAAAACCCATTTTCTCCACTGTGTGATTTGGTAGCAACTAAAAGCTGCAGCCATTGCAGTAGTCTGTAGTCTGAAGGAGTGAAAAGCTGCAACTTCCTCATGATCTAGACTGCTGGGGATAAATTGTTACTGATATTTTACAAAATTCTTTTACCAAGGAAGGAACATAGGAGTATTTCCTACTTTACAGATGAGAAAACTGAGTTACAGTTGCTGAGTGACCAAATGATTTAATTTCACATCTCTAACAGATGTTCGAAAAAACCCATTTTCTCTAATCCCCACTGTGTGATTTGGTAGCAACTAAAAGCTGCAGCCATTGCAGTAGTCTCCCGCTGTAGGACAGGAGAAAACAATTCTCATAACCCCCAGAGAAAGGTTACAAAACTCCATGAGTTCCCTAGCAGTGGTGTGCTGCTGAAGTGGGGTTTCTTCACCTCCAATATGTAGTAGGTAGGGAACAGCTATGATTTATGAGGCTTTTGTTCCCATGGGCAGATATACTGCCTGGTAAATATTGAATGTATATATATTAATTCATCTCATATTAGATAAGCATCAATGTGAGAACACCTTTTCCATATGTTTTTTCTGTGAATTAAAAAATGTTAACGGTAGCTTCCTGAAAGCTTTCAAGAGTATGGCAGAGGCAGAGATCAATGGTTTCCTTGTTCTTGCATGCTATGCAAAGATGATAAATGGGCCTTCAAGGCACTGAGAAGACATTTAAAAAATACAGGGACAGCCACTGAACTGACCTCAAAGAAGCTGCTGGCTATCTCTTAGTGAGATAGGGAAATGAAAAATTAATGGAGGCTTACTTGTATACAGTATGTTTAAGACAGCAAGTGTATTGCTCACCAGGTTATTTAGGCCTTAAGTGACTTCTCATGTATATATGTACATAACTTGAACCTGTTTTAAATATGCCAATTCTTTCTTCCTCACCCCTCCAAAAGTATAGGTCATATATCAGTGGTTAGATTCTTCTATTTCAGGTTTGAGGGTTTTTTCCTCTTTTTTTTCATACCACATAAATGATGTGAAATCTTTCGTTTGACTAATTACCTTTATTTAGTGGTTAGTCTGGCTTTATGCAAGTTCATTTGGACACACTTGGTGACTGCTTCCTCTTTCTGACTTAAGGGTAAAATACTCATATGGAATATAACAGTGAAGGAGGCTCCTGTTCCAGTCACTTTGCATTGTGCACACTGTGAGAGACTGAAGACTCTGTATGGGCTACTTCCCTGCACTAGTCATGTCGTGTGATCTACGTCTATCTATAGGAGTCTTTGTGTTAAAATTCTGTTTAAGTTTGTGTTAAATTCAAAGATTCACTACCTGAGAACTGTAATCTTATGGCCTTAAAGGTTAAAGGACCTTTCAAAATGCTTCTACGCTGATAACTGTACTGAATAAAAAATGCGGGAGAAATCTTTGGTGTAGCACCAAGGACAATATGTGAGAATGTAATGATGGGGAAGAGAAAGTGCCTGCATGAAGTTTGGGGGTGATGCTTTGTCTTTCAGTTTCTTGCCTTGAGTGGGTATGAATGGGAGTGACTTTCCACTGTGAAGGATCAGGACCAAGGAAGGTATTTTTCCAGGTCATATTGGAAGAGAGGAGATGGCAAGTTACTAACCCCTCTGTATTCTCAGCTCTGTTAAAGACTAAAAGTGCAGTTTTGAAGTCATAAGTGTGTATAGGTCACGGTTCCTGGCGTTGCACGAAGACAACAGAGTTATCTTCTCTTTAGATAACAAGTATTTCCATGAGTCATAGAATTAAATGAGGTTTGACTTCCCCCCTGCCCCCCAATCTTTTTTTGTCTTAAGCCTGACTGATTTTGATATCTAAAAAAAAAATTGGCTCTAGTTAAAACTTTCCTTATGCTTGAATCAAATATAAGGGCTCCCCTCTGTGGATTTACTGGCATCAAGGGGTAGTGTTGAAGGCAACCTTTCTGTGAGTGGAGGAGGATCTTCTGTGGAATAACCTATTTTCATAAAGCACATTGGGATTTTGTATCTATGTTACCTCTACTCTTTCATCAAACTTGGTTAGAAATTGGCTGTTGGGTTTAGGCACTGCTAGGGAGGAAGATAATTAAAGTGCAATTCTATAAACTTCCTTTCCTTTAGGAAGCTATGCTCATAAAAATAAATTTTTTAGTGCTTGCGATGGCAAAGAAAACTTGCAAATGTGAATAGCAGGGAATGGATGTGTGCGCTAATGTCTGAACAAGTGGAGAGGCTGCAGAAGGAGCTGAAGCAGTCATTTTGGCAAGCAGTGCTGGCTGGTATAAACCAGGGCTGTCTGAAGGAAGGAGCTCTGCTTCTTCTGTGCCCCTGAATTAGTGTATTTCATAATGATTTAAAGTGTTGAAGGTCATATTTTTACTTTTCTCTTTTATGCGAGTACAAATTTTGAAGCCTATTTTTCAGGGGTAGGCCACCAGCATTTCAGAAAGTGCCATGTATGGCAAGAAGGTAAATTCAGTCTTGCTGCTGAATTTAGACTTGGCCTGCCCCCTTCTGCTAGCAGGGATTAGGGCTTCTCCTTAGTGCTCATGAAAAAGACTTGAGCACCCTTTACTGTTGTGCCTGCTTCCCTGGACCTTGTTTACAATCTTTACTTGCAGCATGAAGGTGCTTTTGGGGTCTGCCTTAAGTTTTGAATTGCTTAAATCTGTCTTGGACTGTGTTCATACTATACATCAAAAGTGCAATGACTAGTGTAATGTCCCTGGGTTACTGCAATGTTGAAAGGGGTTTGGGGCTTGTCCAATTTCCAGGACCGGGAATAAAGGGTTTTAAAACCTGCAGACTTTGAAATCTTAACCAGTGTAGGGGAATTGTATTTGTCAACACTTATTACAACCCTTCTTAATGCTTTTCTGAAATCCATGTGATTTCAGGTTTAGGCACTGTTGGATATAACTGAGGATATGAGAGTTTGTAATTTTGTCAACAGTAAGAATTGTTTGATCCAACTCCAGCAAAAATGTTTTGTGACATAATGCCTCTGAAATTACTTGAGGACTTCAGAAATTATATTGCAGCATGAGGCTTGCTCTACTGAGTAAAGAAACTGCTAATTAATGTGGGGGGGGTTAGCTTTTCTTTATTTTTCCTTTTTCCTGTCCTCTTCCCTAGGAATGTTTCGGAAAAATGAAGATTTGACTCCATCACAGAGGTGCTTGGCTGTAAGGTAGGCTTTCAGACATCTCTGAGAGTCTAGTTTTGGGGGTGGGGAGAAGCTAGTGTTTTATGTGCTTTATTAATGCTCTGTGGAATTGCTACAATTCACATCCAAGGTAGAGTTTACAAACTCATGTAAAACAGACCCATGCGTTTTATATTGTAGCTTTATTCATACATCTGTTCTCCTGGAAAATATACTTATTTAGGAAAAACATTCTAAGTTCTATGCAGTCTATGCAAATTAATGCCATATCAGACAGGAGACTAGTTAACATTTAGTATACATATAAAGTAGCTGGTGAAGAAACACGCTTGTTTAATTTTGGTTTTCAGTATTTAACTTGCCTTTTTGCCTTTCTTTATTCAGGAGACTTGAAAATAGTATGTTGTCCTGGGCAAAACAGTCTTGACTTGAGGCGTTTTCCTTATTTGAAATTATTGCCAGTTAACACAAACCTTCGTTTACTGGTTCAGTTATTGAGGAGAAAAAGAAAACATAAACAGTTGAACAAACACTTAGGGAAACACCCTTCCTTCTCCTTCCCCAGGCTCAGCTTCAGTCAAACACCTCTACTGGGCAAGGAGGGAGTCACTAGAGTTCAGGAGATCTTGTCTGAAAATGCTCAGTATGGATTGGAAAGAAATACTATGTGTAGAATGTTTTAAGCTGTGATTACAAAAGACACAAACTGCTTTTCTACATGTGGTTTTTACTGCAGTTAGAGTAAGCAATAACATGGAATATGACTCTTCCTACTGTGGAAATTCTGTAGAACTACACATTCCATCTCACGAGTTGCTTGTCTTTGAATTACAGACGCATGCCAAGTCTACTGGAGTATTTAAGTTACAACTGTAATTTCATGGGTATCCTGGCAGGCCCGTTATGCTCTTACAAAGACTATATTACTTTCATTGAAGGCAGATCATACCAACTGCAACAGTCTGAAGCAAATGGGAAGGAAGATACAAAATATGAACAAACGGATCCTTCTCCAAATGTAAGATGTATGACTCTTGCAGTGCTGATGCTTACGTAATCATTGCATGAAAAGCTTGGTTTGCACTGTTCATTTACAGGCATAACTTCTGAGCTGTATCTGGAGTTCATTCATCGACAGTATAGTTCCCTGTTCAAAAAGTTAAATACTTATTTTTTTAAGGCAGGTTTTCTCCATGGTTTCCAGTCTGGATCTTGTGGGTAAAAGCGGATTAAATTGGAGCTTCCCAACTAGCCTATATGGTAAAAAGCCGTCTTTAAATTAAAACAGTTCATGCATGTTTCCTTCAAAGCATATACTGTGCATTAAAAAAAAAAAAAGTCCTGGCAAGGACAAAGTGCACATTTTGTCATTTGAAAGCTGATGAGACTTAAAAGTTCCAGCAAGGTTTCATGAACGTTCTCAAATTCTACTGTTTTTTTTAAAATGTCGTCTTGCAGCAAGTAGAAAACATTCATATGTAACAAGTTGAAAAACGCTCACAGAAATAGTTTCATTTTTCTTGCTTTCATTCATGTAGAGAGGTATTAAAGATGGACTTTGATCTGAAGGTGTAGTAAAAGATGTACTAGCCATAACTCTATGGCTAGTAATCCATACAGCATATTTCTTTTTCCTCTTTGTTCCATTATTGGAAAAGAGACCAAATACATACAGAAGAAAGTCCAGCTGAATCATACCTTACAAGAGATATTGTATGGCCTAAATTAAAATCAAAAGCTCCCGAAGCTTGTTACTTTTTAAATTTAATCCTTAATTTTTTAAGTTTAATGTTCAGGGTACTGAATGTTATCTTTTCACTCTTTTCATATTCTCTTAAATAGGAGTGTATCAGACTTCTAAATTTGTGTGTGCCTAAGATAATTATTACCACACATAAAAAGCAGAATTATCATGGACTGGAACACTTCGGATGAATGGCTTTTGCTAATTCCAGTGCTAATCACCTGTTTTCCGCTTATCTTGCGGACCAACTGTTGCTGGAGCAGATGAAGTCATTCCCACGTGTAGCTGCTTGTCTTGTCCTACCATCCCCACAGCTGGGCTAACAGGGAGTACTTCCCAGTCAGTTGTGTCATCTCCAACCACTTCCATCCTTTGAACGTGGATGAGGACTCTTTGCATGTTCTGTTCTACCCATCTTGTGTGGTTGTAGTAACTTGCACCACAGGAATGTAAACTAGTGCCCGGTGGATGGTAACACTTTAAACTGCTCCACATGTTGACAAAGGATGTAAGCTCACAGAAGTGTGCTGTGGAGCAAGTAGTTAGGAAGGGCAAAAGACACAGGAGAATTCCTTGCATAGATTGGTACCTCATAGTCTGTAGTCTGCATTGATGTGTTCTATTGGCAAAGTTGCAGACACTTCTTTTTGTTTTTAATAGATTGGCACCTGTAGTGTCTGTAGTCTGCATTGATGTGTTCTATTGGCAAAGTTGCAGACACTTCTTTTTGTTTTTAAACATTGTTTGGGCGTAGTAAAGGCGTCACATCTTAGTGCTAAAATCCTATTTCTGCAGAAACATATTATGTAGTAAAATTATTGCAAATAAATGGAACTAACCAAATCTGCCAGCATCGGTACTTCTGGACATGCATCTACTGATTGCCTGGTAGGACTTCCTAGCTTTTTACCACATAATCTTGCTAGTAATCTGAACAAAGTCAATAGAAATAAATATAAACCTATGATGGATTCTTCTTTCAGGTAAGTGGTTTTCCTTAAAATGAGTTGCTTTTAAGATGCTTGAAACTTTTTGCGATTTATGCTACTTTTGACATAAAAATAAAGAGAAGCTGTCTATGCTGTTGATACTTCATCTCCCAACTGGTGTTAGAGAAATCTGGCTACATTTTATAACACCAGTGAGTATTGTGTGCTTTTGGAGAAATATGGATGATATAATTTTACTGCATTTGCTGCATCAATTAAAATATTCATTGTCTTGTTTTAGAAGAATGTTTAAATACCATTAACATTATATTAATACTTTAAATTTGTTCCATGATTCTCATGTTATTATTTCAAGAAGAATAAATTGTTAGGTAACTCAAAAAAATGAAATGTGATGGGGATCAGCAAATGTTAATGTAGTAAAGGGGGGGGGGGGAAATCCTTCAGCTGAGTTACAGTAAGTTTCATTTCTTGTTAAATATAATTACATAACCGAAGTACTTCATGCCAGCCTCCTCCTCTATACTGTGTGTTGACTGCATGATGTTAACTTGGTTTAGTATTTTTGCTGTGTTCATTGCATGTTAAATGAATCAACATATTATCACTTATTTCTTATATCCCTCCTATTGTGCCTTTTTGCAAGCTATCAATTGTTGGTGCTCAAAGTGGTGTCAACTCTCAGAAATTAATATCTGTCTTTGTAAGTTTCTTTTTATTATGGCTGACCTTAAAATACAAGCTTCCTATCAGCAGATATCTGCTTTCTTGCTTATTATGCAGACTTTTCCTACAGGTTATAAAGTTCTTGCTTAATTACCTATAATTTTTACCTGAGGTGCTAGCCTCCCCAAAATAATATGCTTTAATATAGTTCAGTATTATGTTGAGCTCCTTATTGATTATCAACCAAGAACAAGTTCATTCAAATAAAAGTTTCAAAGATACTTTTCTACTTTTTTGTATATATTTTTATATATTATCCATGTTTATACAGTAATATATTTATAAAATTCCTGAGCTCAGTGTTTTACCTTTGTTGCTTCAATTAGAAAGCTGTTCCTGAACTCCTTTCTCTGATTAGGTAGCTTTCAACCTAATTATATTCCCATCTAATTTATGCACGTTTGGTTTTGTCCTGGCACTGTCTCTTAGCTTTAGTACCTTTTTCCCTTCCCAGTGTTGACCATATTTGATATTTTTATACAGGTATGCCCAGTTTTTGTTCATCAAAACTAATTGAGACAGGCCTTTCTACCTTTTTGTTGTAAAATAATTGTATAGCCTACTTCATATGAGGTCAAAGTTATCCTGCAGCTTATGGTCTTTTAATTCCTTAACAGAACAGTTATTTGGATATGTTGAAAAGTTAGAGTGAATGAAATTAAACTTCAAACTTCTAAATTAGTTACTTCATCCTTGTAAAAACTGACCAACCCCCCTGTGAATGTGCAGTCCGGTGATTACCCATTTATGCCTTGGCAAAGAAGCTTATATCAATAACCTAGTTAATTAAGCAATAGGAAGTGAATTCATGTTTTACCAAATGCATTTCTATAGGTAATTGAACTATGGATTATTTTGGTGTCATGTGAGGACTTTTATTTCTGTGTAAATGTGTTCAAAACTTGAGTACTATAAACAAGCCTCAGGCTGTAGTTTAATAATCTGTTTAGGCCAATCGAAGTATAAACTCTTGCTGAATACGGTAGGGTCCTGGCTGTGGGTTCTGGGTCCTTTGCTTATCCTAGCAGTGCTAACATGCATTGCGCTGCGTTGTGGTCTGATTCAGATCATTTGATCCAGCCTAAAACTAACTTGTCATTTAAAAAAAAAAAACAAACCCACAACCAAAAAAAACCCACAAAAAAAAGCCCAAACAACACACCTGCCCCCCCCCCCCCCCCCCCCCACCCACACCCAACCAAAAAAAGTCTAGTTTTTCACCTGATTTGTTTCTCTAATCTGACGCAGTAGAAGGAAAAAGAGCAAAAACTTGCAGCCAAGGCGAGGAGGCAGGGCAGGACTGCTTCTTTGCATTGCAGCCTGTGTTTGGATTGTCCTTCAGAAACTCTGCTTAAACCAGTCCTGAAACTGCAGCTCCCAGTCTTTGTAGAGGCAGGAGATTACTTCATCACTGTTTGCTTACGACACTAATATTCCTGATACTGATCCCTGTAAGTGGTATCAGCATGCTTGACTGGGGTTTTGGGATTTATAATTATTGAGTGAAGTAGTGTAATTTAAAAAAAAAAAAAAGTCATGCTGTTTCTGGATGTAGTTATGCTTGTCCCTACACCTAAATGTTGCTGCTAAAAAAAAGTTGTAGAAATATATCATTTAAGTACTTACTAAATAACTTAAAACACCTTCATCCTACAGTATTTTTTCTACAACTACACATTGAAAACTGCAGAGTTTACTTTTTAAAGGTACAATTTATGGCAGAGCCCTGTATGAGTTCATTAATTTTTCTTAACATAAATTTTGTTGAAACTGTGCTTTTCCTTAAAAGAAGGGCTTTCACCTCCACAATTTAGTTAAAAACCTTCAAAGAGGTACTAAGCATATTTTGGGTTGAATAGGCAGATTAATGATTTGTATTTACCGATAGAAAAACTGGTTAATGGTGGCAGTGGCAAAAAGCAGGCCTTTAAACAGAGAACATTACTTATAAATTGCCAAAACATATTTTGAGACTTTGTAGAGATCTTCAGATGGAAAACACCTATTGTACATGTTTATGCTTATATTTTAAGTTGCATGTTAATGTTACCAGCCTATAAATACTGTTTCTCATGCTAAATCGAACATGACTCTTAATTTTGGCTTAGACTCTGAAGTTAAATCCTTGCAACTGTCTTCAGAACTTTGGGGTGATGCCTTTTGGTATTTACAAATATCTGACTTTTGCATGTATCAGATATTGCATACCAAAATTAAAGATTCATTAGCTTTAATAATAACTGATTTTATGAACATTAATTTCTATTTAAATTCAGGAAGAAGTTAAGCCAACTGAACTTTCCCTCTGCTGTGGCAAAGAGAGAGATGGATTAATAGTTGCTAGAAAAACAAAGGAACACTTTTGGAAAGTTAATGCCCTTTACTTTGAACTCTTGTAATAGAGTAAAATATTAAAATGAAGTTTATTAGAAAGCAAGTAGGAACAAATAATTAAACACCAGCCTTAGCTGTTAATAGGTAGTTGCCTCGTGAATTATCCAGCTGGTTTGTTTAATTAGCTGTGTTTTCTGATCCTCTCTGAAATATCTTCTGAGGTCAGCCACATGAAATATATGCAATATCCAAAGTTACCCTCATGGTTTTACAGCTTTTCCAAGCCTATTTTTTTTTTATCAGGTTGTACCACCTCTTACATCTGTGTGACTGGGTGAATCTTTGATACTGTGTGTCTTGCAGAAATCTGTGTTTTCAGTTGGGCACTTAATGCTCCATTCTGTATTATGGAACAGAATTACTCTTTGTTTTGGAACTAGATATGTGAAATTGCACTCTAATTGAAGCAGGACGCTATCTTTAAAAGTTCGGGCAGATATACTGGAAGCAGGATAGACAGAAAAAGGATTCTGGTTATCTTTTTGTTCTGATGCTTCAAAGAAAAATAGCTACATTGACTGTTTACTTGCTAAGTTTACTGTTTGTAGAATGGTAATGTAAATTAAAATTGTAATGTTTAAATTTAAATATTGAGATTACTTACAATCAAAACTTGAAAATTACAGTTACATGAACTAGCTCTCAAACTTCTCTTTTGTAGGTGTTTGGTTAGTGTGTTACTTAAGGAACTTGCACAGAACGTGGTATCTGCCCTTGGCATGTGGATCAGACTAGCTCAGCTACTTAAAGCAGTCAATGTCATGCATTATTGCTCTGTGCGTTTTATAATAGAACCTTAGAAATATTTTCCTAAAAATACATACTCTTCAGTGTGGTGGTTATAGCAAAACTGAATTTTGAGAAAATCTGAGTCTAGGTCCTACCTGAACAACATATTTTTACATGTCTGTGAGTATATCATTTGACCCCTTGTAGCTTGATCACTCTAGTTGGGAAAACAGGTCTATATAGAACTGAGGTGTTTGGGCTGTAAACTCATAAATTATTACAGTATTTTAGTTGGTTTAGAATTTAGATATAGTAATAATCTAACAGATGATTGATGTATTGAGTTGGGCAGCAATTGAACACCTGCATTATGCCAAAGATTACCAAAAATGAACTGAAGCTTTGCCATTGGTTTTGGAATCTCTGCAATTATTGTACTCATCTTGTCCTAGATTACACGCTTTGTGTTATGATGTCTTAACAACTTAATTGCTTCAGTAATTTGACAAGGAAAGAAGAAAAAACTGGAGTTGCAAAAGATGTTCCCATTATTGAAAGGGTTTTTAGAGGCTCCCTGTAGTCAGATTGGATTTGCTGTGTTTGCCAGAAGTGGTGCTCACAACTTAATCAAGATAACGATGTTCCTTGAGCCTCTATAAAATGTTACCAACTATTTTAAAGTTGGTAGTATATATTACTGAAAACTTGACATATATACACATCTGTTTAGGGAAGGAAGATTATAACTTGCATTTGTTTCCAGAAGATTAACAAAAAATGAAGCTTACAAAGTCTCCCATCTTAAACTTTTCAGATAGCCGTGGCACAGAAACTCTTAATCTGTGGACTGTCCTTACTCTTCCACATGACTATTACAAAAACTTTGCCTGTGGAATACAACATTGATGATAACTTCAGAGCTACAGCATCCTGGCCTGTAAGGTTTTTCTACCTATACGTGTCTCTTATGGCTGCCAGACCCAAGTATTATTTTGCATGGACTTTAGGTAAGTACATCTATTAAAAAAAAAATAAAATAAAAGAAAGTGTATGTATTGAGTTTCATTTGAGATGCTGCACACTTAGCATGTGTTAAAAAGTGACAGTGCCCTCTTGAGGCCTTAGGAAAACATTATTACATTTAAGTATTATGAGGTATTGTCAAAGTGTATTGAATGGTGTCTCTTTGAGAAACAAAACTTACCGTAAAACTAAGCACAGTGTTGTGACAGTGCTGCAAACAAGATCATGGTCTCCTGAACAAATCTGAGTCAAACATAAGGTTTTTTGGAGAGTGATAGTGTTTTAATGACTTTTTTGGTTTTAAAAATTGTGGTAAATCTAGTCTGATGTACAATCCCTGGTTTAGTTTTTTTTTTTTGATACCTTGATTTTGGCATATCTGAAAAGTTCTTCCAAGCCTCTTTCTGTGGTTAGTTGTCAGTAATTTGCCTGCTGTTATTCAAGCATGAAGGAAAAATGAATATATTGAAATTCAGATATATCATAGTGTTGTTAATAGTAGATGGCACTTGCAGTAGTATTTTCAGAATTTGATGGGTGACACTTCCATTTTAGTCTTTGTTTACTAAAAGTTCTAATTAACCAATGGGATTACACCCATAGTCGCTGATTTAAGACACCGAATAGATGATATAGTTTAAAGAAAGTTTTGCTTTTCGCTTCACATATTTGAAAACAACAACACATACAACAGCAAAATCCTGTATTTATGTCAGCTGACATCTTGGAAGTGGCTCACAAAACAGATTTCATCAGCTTCCTCCTCCTCTCCAGTTTTACATATTTGTTTCATAATTCTTTTGAGAGAGAATCTGTGGGAAACAATGCAATAAAGAAAGCCTTAGTGTAGCAGAGCAGCATGACTCATTTACAGCTGCTGGTTTCATTCCTGATCAATGAATAAAGTGCTTTCAGCTTGTCTGGATATAGTAATTCTGGGGCTTGTTGTAGAATGAAATAATTTTGAATATTGTGCTCTTATGCACCAGTATCGTCGGCTGTAAAGAGTAGGAGCCATCTGAAATATGAGTAATCTCTGGGATTTTTCCGCTGTAATACTTCAGATGGATTTCTCCTTATGCGCTTGCTAGCAGTGTAGAGCTAGCATTCCTTTGGTGAAATACTAAAGAAAATAAGCTATATCAACTCTGTACTTTTAGTTTGTTAAATAACTTTTTTTTACCTTCTTCCTTCCATTTTACCTCATCTAAACTTCTAATGGTATGAGAGAGGGGGTCTTAACAGTTTTACTGAATGTTATGCTTTTGAGTTGTACGTTGCTATTCTTTGCACTTAAGAGAAAAAAAAAAATCTGTTAATAAAATGAATACCTACTAAAATGCTAGTTAATAAAATGGGTACTTACTCTAGCCGTAGTCTTTGTACTCTAGCTAGCAAGAGATTATGGAGTTCGTGTCTTCAGCTGTTTCTAATTGAGCATAAAATCATTGTCTAATGTTTGAAGTTGACATCAGTGATATCAGATGTATAGCAGCAAATTTTGATGCTTTCAAAGATGTTTTTTAAAATTGTTATTGATGAGGAAATAAAAATATTATTAAATATTATAAATTACCCTATATTAAATCAAATGTCACAAAGCCCTCTTCCAGACTGGTAGATAACTGGAGAAACTGAACTTCAGGAAAGGAACTGTTTGAGTCAATTGTTTCTTTTACTTTCCAAGTACACCAGAAAATACCTTGAAAAAGTTGTTAAGAAGACAGGAAAATGCAAAAGATATGAATTTCTCTTACATGTCACTATTGTATAAAGTAAATTCTTTTTAATATGGTAGTACAAACTGAGCAATTTCTCTTGCCTTGCTAGTTGTAATTTAAAAGGTGACAATTTAATTACAGTGCTTTAGATGAATTCTGAACTAACAGAGAGGGCTCATGTCCTGTAACTAGAGGACTAGATCTGTATTGCTTCTGCAGAGCCTTTTGCCTACCTTGCTTCCAGTTCCTCAGGTCTCCTCTGAACTGGGAGAGGAGCTGACGTTCTTCTCCTCGTGGTCGCTTATTTATCCACATCAGTGGATACATGGCTGGCTTCATGCCTCATGGATGTGTGTCCGTGTTTGGGTGCATGCAACCAAGCACCTGGCTCAACAGAGGCAATACTTGGGGAAAAAAAACTCGTTTCCTTGTAAGTGGCCATCCTAATTTGAGAAGCACAGCTGGGGAAATTTTAGTGTCTGAGCTAACAAACCTGAGGCAAAGGTGATGACTGAAGGTGACAGGCGGTATTCAGACTTAGATCCCTTGTATTTTCCTACATAGTCCAGGTGACGGTAGCAGCTTTTTCTCCTAGGGAAAAATATTGTTTGCTTTGAACTATTTGACCTTTGACATGCATGTAAATACTTCGCATTCAGAAGCCTTGTTAACAGTGGCCTTGTGCCATTAGTGGAAATCTGACAAACTCTGCATTGCTTAGTAAATTACTGTTTTCTTCTGAGGTTTGCAGTGCTCTGTGTGGCGCTGTAAATGTGCACCTGCTTGAAGTGAGTTGTGCAATTTTATCTTTATGCTTTAAACATCACTGTTACTGCATAATGACGATCAGACACGCATCTGAGTGTTGAGCTGCTATCTCAAATCATTACGACCAGCCACTGTTTCATAGTCTTGATGCATCTCACTGACTTTGTTTTTCTGTCAAATTGCTCAAGCAAGTCTAAGTAGGTGGTATGAGAGAGGTGGGACATCTGTACTGTGAAGTCGATAGTGCTACCTTTCGTTCTTTTGCTTTTGTACAAGTTTTTTAATTGAAAGCCAGTGTGTTGCTTGGATTATTTTCTGTTTGTTCAAGTGTCTAATACAGTGATCCTCAGTATTTTAAAAAAATAAATATGTAGCCTTTAAAATGTGATAAATACTTTGAACAAACTATGTTGTGTGATGCACAATGTGTAATACAGGTAGTTTATAATTCACTTGTTTCTTTTTGTTTCATTGCAGCAGATGCAATTAATAATGCAGCAGGTTTTGGTTTTAGAGGCTATGATAAAAATGGAGTTACACGTTGGGATCTAATATCAAATCTGAGAATCCAACAAATAGAGGTTTGTTCATGGCTCTTTCAAATAAAATACATGCTCATGTAGGTAGCTGCTTGTAATTTCAGTAACTTTTCCTACGCATTTTGTTCCTCAAGATAGTGAATATGTTCTAAGTCAGAAATGACATGTTCACACCCTTAGGAAAGGATGGAAAATAGAGTCTGTTTTGAATATGTTCTACTTGTCAGTTGACTTCCAAAATATTTTGTGGTTATAAGTAGTTGAGTAAATACCTTATTCAACTCGTCACAAAGTAGGGGGGTTTTTTATAATTTATATGTCAGAATTCTTAAGTATTTTGTAATATTTTACAATTACGGAAATAATTAATCTGTTTTTACTTTACAGTTTTCCACAAGTTTCAAGATGTTTCTTGATAACTGGAATATCCAAACAGCTCTTTGGCTTAAAAGGTATTTATTTCTTAAAGGAAAACTTTTCTTCAATGAAGTTTCTTAGATAAATATGTCTTTGAAGATAATTTAACATTTAAAGCTAAACCTCACAAAGGAGTATGGTTGTTTAGCAACTGCACGGGACATTCTTCTTGTAATACTTGAATTAAAGCCTCTGAATTTAGCACTTCTCTTTTAGTGTAAACTATCAGGTAATGATAGAAACTGTTTTTCTTCACTGGTCATAGGGAACCTAAAAGTACTGATCTGTGGAGGTGTCTCTTTTTTTCCCTCTTAGCATTCAAAGCAGTGCATGTTCCTGAGAGCAGTAGGCAAAATGCACATCTTTGGCTGCTAGCCAGCGGAAACTCTGCTTTTTTTTTTTTTTTAATTAGACACACAGTGATACAGGAACTTCCATACATTCTGTGAGAGAATTTTTGGCACTCCTTCCATAATGAATGCATGGCAAATATCAAACCCTACAATGTGCTAGCAAAAAAAATTGCAAATGATATCCCTCAGATGTGCTTTTTTCCTTGTCTGGGAAATGGGTATAGTGCCCAGTGAACTAAATCACTCTGCTTTTACTACTACTTTGTGGTAACTAGAAAGTAAAAAAGTGTTCTTGAGTAGTACATGGATGTTGTTTCCCTTCTCCTAGTATCTGTATAGATGACCTTTTATGAATAGGTGTGAGTTTAACTGAGACACCCATCTTGGGATCGCTCAGAGGACTTTCTCTCTTACTGTAAGACAGTTGGCAATAGGATGTTGCTTCCATCAAATTTCTTTATAGTGTATTCTCTTTCTTCCCTAAATATTTTTCTGAGCCAATTAAAAACAGAAACTGAAATTTATGTGATTATTCTGGTTGGCTCAATAGGCAATAGAATCTATTGCTAGGACAGTCAGTAAGCAAGAATTGCATGCTTGCAGGTATTGATATGTATCATTTAATAAAGCAAATAAGCTATTTTGAAATGCATTTTAATTTAATTAGAGAACAGAAGTTTATCAGTATTAAAACTTAATAGGAAAAGGTTGTGTTCCAACAAACTTTCAAAGCTCCTAAATTGAATGATATTAAACTAAAACTCCTTTTAGTGGAGATGAGTACCATTTCTGTTAAGAATTGAAAGAAAAAAATGCAAATCAATTGTTCAGGGTGACATTAAAAAAAGAGGAGAAGAAAAATTAAAGCATCTCCTTTAATAAATATTTTTAAGAACAATTAAGTTCAACTTAAGAACAATTAATTGCTCTTAAATTTTTAAGAACAATTGTAGAAGAATCTTTGAGGGTAGTCTAAATGCATGTTGATTCTGCCACAGTGAAAGGGAGAAGGGTGGATGTTTTCTTAAAGATTTGTTGCAAGCAAGAGACTGTTTTAATGATTATATATGAGGCAAAAATATTGGTCCAGAGTATGTATTATATTACCAATAATTCGGTTAGTTGCAATGTTTTGAATAGAGGACAAACTCATGTATTACTTTAAACATCCACTTTTAATACCTCACCTGTTTACCATTTATGGAAGTATCTAAAAATCTTAGGCATTTATCTCAGGTGAAATGCAGAAATATCAGACGTCAGCATTCATTCTGTTCTTTTCTGATACTCTTGAAAGAGGAACTGAACTTAAACTCTGCTTGTGTGTAAAAACAAACCCTTTGTAAAAACACAGCTAACTGTCTACAGATCATAAAGTTTAATAAACATTTAATGTAGATCACCAAATACAGCAATTCTAAGGTATTATTGTTACAAGCATGCAAGTTAGAATAGATATTTACATAGCAGCATATATCAACAGTATATATCATGATAATGTTTCCTGACTGGGGAAGCTGTTATGTTCCCCCTCAGCCTGTTCATTGTTTTTTCCAAAGAAAACATCTAATTCCTTTTGTCTTTGGTCACGTTTGCAAAACCTCTGTGGTTCTTGTTGCTCTCTTCTGGCTTCTTTCCAATCTTCCTGTCATCTTGCAGAGGACGTAGTACTTCTGCTAAGACTGCCAGGGTCTTTCCCTGGCTTGTTACAGGCACAGTTGAACGCTTTTGAGTGGATTAATTACCTTTCTTTTCTTTAGATAACTCTTGCTAATACATCATAGTATTACATCTGTCTCTTTTTGCAGCAGCAATCTAGCGTTGATTCATGCTCAGCTGATACTCAGTGTTTCATACTGTTGATTCATATTCATGCTCAGCTACACTTCTTCAGTAAAGTTAAATGGACAGGTACTGTTTTGTATCTCCCACTTTTCTTCTTAGATGTTCTAGACTTTGGACTTCATCTTGTTGATTTCAGAACATCATTCAAGTCTGTCAAGATTAATTTTGGATTCTAGTGCTCTGTCTGTTCAATGCTAGTCTCCTTCACTCCCCCCATCCCTTCCACACACAACCCCCAAAAAAAGGAAGGGAAGGCAGGGTGGAAAAATAAACTTCTCAGTCAGTCTACCACCCAAGCCAGTAATGAAAGTATAGAACCAGACTAAGGGGAGTACCTTGCTGAACAGCTGATGCATCTTCCCACTTAAAGAGCAAATCATAGATAACCTGAACCACACATATTTGAATAGACTTTCTCAGCCTGTTGTGATGACCATATTTCCTTGGTTTGCTTTTAGGAATGTCAAGTGAAGCATTTCAACGCAATTTATTATTGACAAATCCATGGAGAAGTTTTTAAGCTTACTTTTAACTCCTTGAAATTGAAGCCTGATTTTTTTTTTTTTCCTAGTATATATTTTATCTGACTTGCATTGATATAGCTGAAATTTGATTAGTTAATTTAGGTAGTTTTGTTAGCTCCTGAATGCTTTGCAGGGGAAAATCTCCTTAAAGTAGTTTAAACCAAATAAAGACTGAGGCTATTTATCAATTTATTAACAAGACATAATTAACCACCAGTCAGTGAAATATACATTTAGAATTAATATCAGTACTGGAACAGATAATGTTTTGTAAGTGCTTAGTGGTGTGGCTTAATAAACAAATTTGTAAACACTCTTCTGTAACTAATCCCAAAGAGTTTAACAGTGTACATGCACACGCATGGTTACATGCAAACCGCGCCTCTACTCCCAAGGACGTGTGGGTTACAAAAGCACACCTCCTTCTGGCAGCATGGGCCCCCTGCTCGTATGCACTGCCTGTGGGAGATGTGGGTGCTCCTGCCTAATGTGAACCCACTGATTCATATGCCAATTGGAAAAGCATGCCACGAGTTCACGTGCATGCAGCTGATAGGGATGATATTTTGCTCCCTGCATACTGCACTGACAGTCCCCTAGCTGGATGCAGGCTACTCGGTGTCTACCAGGGAGGATGCTCTGTCTTGGCCGAGACAGAGGTCATGATGCTGGTGGGGCAACTTCTGGCAGTGTCAAACCAGGTTTTGATGACTAGTATTTTGCTCCAAGGCATCTCCCTCACTTGTTACAAATTTTCCTAGTGCTTTTCTACTTTCTAGGCTGACATCTTCTTTGTTTCAAAAGTCTCTTTGAAATTCCCTGGTTACTGTTTAGTCTGGCCAATGTTGCTTTCCTCTTTAAGGTGATCTATTGTGGGCAAATGTCCTCGGATAGTTTTGCATATTACGCATGCATGCACCTGCGCCCTACTCAGGCCCGTGTTGTCATCTTAATGGGCATTGTTAGCGAAGCCTTTTGGTAAGGGGAGGGGGCTCTGCTGGTACCCTGCACTGAAGACCTCCTAAGATAAAACTTACCCCATCTATTTGACTGGAATAAACTAAATTAGCAAAATACATTTTTGATCTTTCCCTGTTCAGGTCCTGCCTTTTTACCGTCTGCTCTTTAACACTGACTGTATCGTTTGGTCTCAGCAATCTTTTGTATATATGGAAGTTGTAGTCAAGTAGTTATATTAGTAGTGAATGTTTCGGCTCTCTGTATCATTAGCTTGTCTTCCTCTTTGAATAATAGACGTGCATTCTCTTCTCTGTTGCTTGCTATGTGTTTATAAAACCTTTTTACATATTGGTGTCTATGGCCTTTTTTAGTTAAAACTCGTTTTTGTATGTTAGCCTTAGATTTGTGTTCATGCATGCTTGTGCTGTTTATTTTTGCTTTATGTTAGTGTGCATCTCTTTCCATATTTCCTATTGCTTTTTGGTTTTCAGATCACTAAAGACATTAAAGAACTCTTGATGAAGCCATATCAGGACCTTACCATGTTTCCTATCATTCTTCCACATCATGATGGTTTGTCATTGTGTCATTTAATGTTGTCTTCTAGAAACTACGTTTCTTGGATTCCTATTTCCCTTCTTCCTTCTAGAATTCCTTACCGTAGGACCTTGCCTAATAATTCGGAGTCTCAATTTTTAAATAGCAGAGTTCAGCTACTCTCCTTATGATATTCTCACATCCCTAGAGTCATTAATTATAATTTCATCATCATGCTCACACAAGAGTTTGTGGGATAGTCAGTGCCTTCCAGTGTAGCTTTTCAGACACATTCTTGGATGGCTTAAGATCCCTTATTAACACCAACACCCGTCTTTGGACGCTTCTGTATCACTTCACTATAAATAAGTACCATATGCGATGGCACTGAGCATAGGTTAGCACTGAGGGGTTAAATCAGGAGCTGTGAATAGCTTCAGGTATTTTCTGTAGGTCATAACATAGTGGCAACATTATTAAATAATAGCAAACTGCAGTTGCATTGCAAACGATGTGTTGGAGATGAAACTGCTAAAAGTATAAATGTGTAAGTGATAACTGGGAAGATTGTTGGTGATCTGTCTCATGTTATTTATCTTGAATTGTCTTTGACTTCCTAGAGTGTGCTATGAGCGAGCCACCTTCAGCCCAACGATCCAAACCTTCATCCTCTCTGCCATTTGGCATGGGGTTTACCCAGGATATTACTTAACATTTTTAACAGGAGTACTAATGACACTAGCAGCACGAGCTGTAAGTATCAGCCAAGTATCTTCTTAAATAATAAGTAGTTCTGTAAAAGAAAATTGATCATGTTCTGTAGTCCAAAGATGTGATTTACAGTTGACAAACAGTCTGTCCGATAGTTTTGTTTACTTTTTTTAGTTATGAAAGCAGTGGGAATGATTATTGATAAGGAGGGGTTGGTCAGTAGAAACAAGCAAGACTGTATACAGCCTATAACATCTTTGTAGCATATCTTTTGTGGAAGCCCTTCCTCTGTATTAACTGATCATGTGTTATTATGCCATGCTAAAAAAGAGGATGTTATCTAAGATCATTCTGGAAAAAACTTTATCACTGATTATCAGTAGCTTAAAATTTGGGGGGTCAAGTGCTATATATATGGAGTCTGTCCCCCTCCCTAATTTCTGTCCAGTACTATTGTAAGGATGGTGACTAAAGAATGCTCCCCCTCAACCAGCAGATAAACATCTCTATTACTACTCAAAATTGGCCAGCCAGCAGTGCAGTCACACTAACAAGCTTTTACAGCTGCTATTCAGAACCATACGGAACCAGCAAATCTGCCAAGAAATCTCTCAGTCCTGCTTGAGAAAGCTGAGTAAGAACAGAGGCAGGTTTATCAGTTACTCAAGGGGAAAGAGGAACAAAAAAACCCTAGCTGTCAGCTCAGAGCAGAATAACAGACCACTTTTCTGTCAAAAGAACCAGGAGAATGAGAAATGAAGCAGACTGCTCTTTGTTGCTATAATAGCTAGGGGAAGGTGGTTCTTCAGATTTAGATTGTTACTAACAGTAATAAAACACATGCTCCTCCTCTTTCTTCACAAAGATGTGGGTATAGTCCCTGTTTGACAGAATCGACTCCTTTCTTTGCAATAGGTATAGCTCCCTTCTTTCTAGGTTCTATTGCAGTGAGCTTTTAACGTTTATCAGCCAGGGGCTGGTGCAAAAGCCAAGGTTCAGGGGCAGTTCACAGGTAAAAGTTGTTGTGTTCTCGCAGTCAGGTGAGTCCAGTAAATCAGAGTGCTCACTGCACTTCGTCCTGGGCTTTGCTAGTAAGCTGCATTGTATTCACGTCATATGTATCAACCAATAGTCTATTAAATAAAAATATTGTTAGTTTCTGTATGAACAGTTACTTAATATTAACTGATAAGATATGTTAGAGGTACTTTAGCATGTTTATTATTTAACTCTACTAGCCTTTATTAAGACTGCAAAGCTTGGCAGCTCTGACCCACGCTTTCTTCTCCTGTCATGCTTAAGCATGTATTCAACTAGCTTTACTCCCTTTAATCATTACGTGTTTCATAATCAGGTGTTTACTAGGGGCAATTATAGATTTATCTTAAAAGTTGTCCTTCAAGTCTTAAAATACTAGATTTCTCTACAAGAAATTCTGGGAAACTTCATCCAAGTTCATTTACTTAAATTCTGCTTAAATTCATAAATACTTAAATTCCTGTGCTGGATGAAGCGCACTAGCCTAAAAGGCAGGGAATTTGAACTGACTCCTATTGAAGTCGATGGGCGTTTTGAATAGTTGACCAAACTGTAGCATTTAAATTCATCCTATGAATTTTGTGGAAGTGCAACAAACTCTGCACAGTAAGATAGCTCTCAAAGTTTATTCCTAAGCTAACTTACTATTACCTGCTTTTTCAGATAAGAAACAATATCAGACACTATTTTGTTGACTCTCCTGCTGTTAAACTATGTTATGATATTATAACATGGATGACAACTCAAGTAGCAATAAGTTACACAGTCGTGCCATTTGTACTGCTCTCTGTAAAACCCTCTTTCACCTTTTACAGGTAAGCATGTTCTACCTGTTTCCTTTTTTCTTTCACTTGGAATAGAAGTAGTTTCTGTGGCATAAGATTTCTGAAGCTATTTTAGTGATAAGACTTATTTGTTAGCTGAGCAAACTAACTGAACTGTATTTCTGTTCTAGTGCACGAACATAGTTTGTGTTGTGTATGAGAGACCATAAAGTGATCTCGTTTTCGTATCATGATAGACTTATTTTTCCTGGGGCAGGGGGAAAAAACAACCAAAACCAGGGGGTACCTTTGAGATTACTATATGCACTTGAACTATTTTATAGCAAGACTAGATGACAACTTCCCAAAAGTAACTTTTGTGAAAAACAGCAGACTTCACTTTACATCTCTGTTACAGCACTAAGTACTGTGGGGGAAGACTTCATTTCTGATTTCCCCCTTACTACTTTTCTTAAAAAGGAAATATTAATGTCTTCCTGACTTAAATGTCTTACGTGCAAAGTACTGTATGCAAGTAGGTTTTGACAGTTTATTCCTTAAGCATCCTGTAAGAGTGGTCAGAGTTTTATTGGATTATTATTTTTGTTTGTTTTTTAGCTCCTGCTATTTCTGTCTTCATATTGCCAGCATCCTGGTGTTGTTGGTATTTCCATTGAAAAGAACTCAAAAAGGAAGTAAAAAGCATGAAAGCATCCAGCCCGTGTGGTCCAAAAAACTAGAAGAAGAAAATCTTTTGCAAAAGAACAGTTATTCCACAACAAATAATAGTTTCGGTCAGAAACAAGAAATAACCTGCAGATATCAAGCATTAAAACAGTGATTGAGGAAATACTATGATGAATATATTTTGTATGTTTTCAGAAACCCATTTTTAGCACCTTTTAAAGGGGTTTGTATTTGTTTGCAAAGATGTTTAGTAAGAAAAGAATGCATTACCTAGGAAAATCACATACAATAGCAAGACTGGAAACAAAACAAATTAACCCCTCCCATGCCATGTCCCTGTGGGTCACGCCTTATATGAAGATATTACCATTATTTCAATGGGCACTCAGGACTTGCAACGTATGTCCATAGGGTCATATGTGTGCCCTTTGCTGAATGTACGTTGTGTATCCCAAGGCACTGATGGGGTGGAATAAAATTGTGTCAATCTAGGATTAACAAATGGAAATTAGTTTTTCCAAATGAATGACTTGCCTTAAACCCTCTATTTACTGAAATATTTTTGAAGTATTTTCAAGTTTGATTTTGTGTGGAAAGCATATTTCAAATATGTAATACCGTATGCTATAAAGAAGATAAAAATAGGAAATGCAAAGTCATTAGAAGGCTTTTGAATCTTTAAAAGGGAATTGCAATAAGCATCTCAGTATTTGGAGGGTTTTCTTAAAGTATCTCAAACTATTACAGTACATTATGGAACTGTAAACATTAGTGATGCCAAATTGTAGTTAGGTTTCTTTGATAAAGAGTATAATTACACATAGCCCTTCTGAATGGATTAAAAAAAAAAAACGAAGGTTCACCTTTTCCCGGGCTTGATAGCTCTAATCTAGGTTTCTTTTACTTCAAAGTAAAACCTAAAAACAATAAAAAAACACTGCCAAGTGGGCTTTGCAACCAGAGAAGGAAAGGCAGCCATAGGACACAGAAGACAATGTGCAAGCACCAGGATTTCAATGAAAGTGCGTTTTTAACCTTAAATACCAGAAATACTTGTTCTAGAATAGAACTGTTTTACAAAAAATGATTTTTAATACTTAAAGTTGCTTTGAATTTTCAGGCATACGGTAGTTAGTTGATGATGCTTTCAGTATAAAATAGCAAAATTACCTTCAGCTCTAGCACACAGGTAGTCAAACAAGAAATTACTATCGTAACCAATTTCTGTACGCTTGATAATTGATGGCCCTTTATCCAAAGACGTATATGAATTTGAGGAAAAGCTTTTTCTTTAAATTAGAATTTTAAATGCAAATTTCACATCGTATTTCTGGGTAACATAATGAAAGAAAGAAATCCTTCTGACTGACTGAATTATGGACGTGTGTCAAGGGAATAATGCAGTGATTATATCTATTCCAGACCATGTATTGTGACGACGGTCCCTGCTAGAGTACTACTGTTAAAGGGCTACATTTTAATTGCTTATCTTCTGTATTTTCTTATAATTTTTTTTAAGTAAACACAAACTGTTTATCCACATGGGTTTTTTTAGCTTTAAAACTGACACAAAATACTACTGGAGAAAAATAATGCAGCTTGTTGATTAATAACCTACAAATGAATGAGAAAAACTTTGTCATAATATTTTGAACCTTAAATTTTTGATCAAATATCTGGCGCTAGTGGGGTGAATATTCTTAGTACCAGAAGTGCAATGATAGTCCTCAGCTTTGGGGATGCTACCGTGCAAAAATAGTCACAATACTTCTGGCTTACTCTCTAAAGAACCAGATCCAAAGTCAGGTCAGAGTTGTTTTCTTGCTGTGATAGTTCTGTGTCTGGCCTTTGGCTCCTTGCCTAAAACTCCAGGAGGATAATGTACCTTTTCCATATACGTAGGTTAGCGCTAATTAACCTACGCAGTTAGAAAGGGGGAACTAAATATGAAATAAGAGTGAATGAGTGTTTAGGTGAGTAGGGATGTTTGTTGTTTCAGTGACGGCTGTATTATCTTTAAAAGAAAATAATCTGACTTTTAAATCCTTACTTTGATTACCCAAGCAGACCTCCCCTTACATGGGGTTGTGGTTGTCATATGCCTCTTTGAAATGGCATTATGGTTTCCTCTGTTGTTTATAAGTAAGGGCACACTAGTTTCTTTGTTTGATTATCCTTATTAGATACAGAATCAGGAAAGACGTTTTCCTACTTTCTGTTCTTGAAGGGACATTTACATAAAGTAACAAATAGAATTGCACATTTCTGGGTGGGTGAGTAGAGTTAGGGTTGATTCTTTCAGCATTTGTTGATGTTGAACTTGACTGCACCAACAAGATGAATTTTATATATCTACCCAAACAAGCACTTTTGGATGCCAGTGCAACATCTAATGTGCCATTTTTACCATTAATGTTCTGGTACTCTTGTTTTCTTGTTTTGGCATGCGTGCCCATATGTGTGGTGAAGGCTTACTAATTCTTCATTATGAAATATGACAACAGGTGTAAGCACTGCCAGAAAATAAGCAGGTTTAGGATAGCAGAGGCTGGTACTTCAGTGTGAGTGAATTCACAGGTACAGTTTTGTTCAGAACTTTTGTATATGGGGAAGTTAAAACAGCTAAGAAAATATGTACATGCTTTAGTTGGGCACAAGTGGCAAGATATGGGTTTCAAAATTGGACGTGACTGGTGTCTGCGTGCAATACAATTATTTTCTTCTTCATGATCTGAACCCCTTAAATAATTGCAACACAAGAAAATTATGACAATTAGTTCTGCACGGAATTTATTAAGTGTAGTGTCCTACAATTTGCCCTTTAAATGTCATTGCTGAATATAAAAGTACTTTGAACCAAAATCTGCTCTTCATGCAAATGAATGATCTTGGGGACCATGGAAAGAGGGGTTTTGTTTTAATGGCAGCACTCTGATTTTAGTCAAACTGGGGGTTTGCTGTTGTTGCTTTCCTTTGCTTTACTAGTTTTCTGCCTTGCTATCGCACTGAATCCTCTTCATCCATTCAGTCAGAAAGTCAAGAGCAGCCAGCCCTGATGCTTTAGACAATTTTTAGGTTTTACACACATCATTTTATAATACTGAATTTGAAAGGATGGCAGTGGTTTACTATTGCTCTTGCTGAGAAAAACAGTAGAAAATAAATTTCCTAGAAATGTTTTGGGCATGAAGGAAACATGGTTTTAAGTATTCTTCCACTTATTAACTAATGTATGTCCAAAAGGTAAAAGTGTTTTCTGTATTGCAGATCAGCACACTATGAAAAGTAAATACAACATATCATTCATAATTTTATGGTGCTTTGCAGATATTTGCCTATTGTGAACAATTCATTCAGGCACTTAATGAGTTAATGTTAGTTAGTAAATGTAGTCACCCTGATAGTAACTATTTGCTTGCTTAACCTTTTTTTAACCTTTATGATTCTGTATTAATGAGAGACATATATTACATATTTAAGTAATACTTTCAGTGGTGCCTACTACTGTTGTAATCGGGAAGGCTTTGTTAGCTTTACAGTTACATATATGCCCTTCTTATTCAGGAAACTTATTCTTCCCTGGCCATTCCTTAAGTTGACATGTAGACAAGATTTCAGTAATAGGTGACGTGACATTTTAAAATACATTACCATGTAAAAATACTGGTATGCGTTTCAATATGCTCTTGATAACAAATCGTACTTTAGTGAGAAGACTTTACGAAGACATCTTTGTATATTCCCTGCTCTACGCTGACTTGTGGTAGGAGTTTTACCAGTATAGTATGTTATTTATTAGAAGAATTTTACGCTTAAATAACTTGTTCTGTTTCCCCTGTGGGAATAAGTAACATGAATATAAATGCTACACTTGTGTGACAGGATGCACACTAGGTAGTTGTGCCTCTATTGATGGCATTGATTTGGTTAGTGGTAAAACGGCCTCTGGTGCAGAGGAGACATTTATGAGATCCTCACCTCCTGTCAAATTCATATCAAAAGTAATTTTAACAGAATCTGGATTTTTCTCTCAGAAGCTTTGCAAACTAATTGTTGACAATTTGTTGAAATACACGGTCAAATGTGTCCTCACGTTTGCCTGCAAATCTGTCACTGTTGCTTACATGTAAACTTTCACATGCTCAACTTTGTAAGTTGGCCTTGAATGATAAAGAAATTTAAAAGCACAAGTTACAATAATCTAGGCTTTCATTTCCCTTATCCTTAAGTCTTTCACTTTGTATTTCTCATTGAATTCTGAAATCAGGTTTGAGATTTTTTCATTTTCAATGAAAATTTGGAAATATTGCCATTTATGTTGAAAAGTCAGTGTTAAAAAAACAGATGGAAATAAATTTAAGGATTTTAATATGATGCAGACTCTACATATAAAAAACATACATTGGTTCTGTGCTGATTCATTGCAGTATTTCAAGATTAGCCTTTCTGTATTTATTTAGGTCCCGTAATACTCAGAAGAGCACTTGGAATTATTTTTAAATTTCCTGTTAAAAAAAATCAGTTGGCTATAAGTACTTAAAGTATTTAAATGCTATGCTGAATAAGTGTCTAAGCAGATACTCTAGTGAATTGAGCCTACTCTCATTAGATTACCAGATCTGTCTGGATCTAAACTAGCTGGCACTGTTGGTCTTGATCCTCTTCGCAGTCGTGGTGGAAAAGCTGGCTGTGAAGAAGTCTCTGGCAAGAACATGTCCTGTCAGTGGCCGGGAGGGTTTGCCAGAGTTCCTGGGGGGAGCTAACCCTACATGCAGAGCTTGACAGAGGATCTACTTGCCTGTGACCCAGGCTGCAGCTGCTCTATGCTACATCTACCTGGATTTTTGATGTGTTTGCTGTCTCGAGCTAGACATTTTGCAAACACCATGAAATCCAGGCATCCACAAAGTCACCCTGCAAGGTTACAACTGCAAATATTGCAACAGTTGCTTATTATGGTCAAAACTAAATGGAAGAAAAAAATTTCTTAAAAACTTGTTTTGAGATGAGCCTTTTGTATGTTTTATACAAAACCTAACCATCAATTGTATCAATTTTCATCCCATTAAATATTTAAAACATAATTTTGCTCACTTTAGGTATACAAATGTGCAAAAGCAAATTTTGCCACTTCATCATCTTCTGTGCATTAGCTGTGTGTCCAGTGACTTAGGCCTGGTTTTGGTTTTAGATGTTTATAGATTGTCTAAATCCATGTGCATATCCATATAAACATTGTGTAAACTTTATGAATTGACAAACTGTAGTTACATATAGTGTGCGTAAATATACTTAAAATAGGTCATATCAGTATTTACGTGAGGCTAGCGTTGAGCCCTCCAGTTGTACACTACATCTGCTGAAGGCTGTTGGGCTCCGTTCTCAGAGTACTAAGCTTTCTGCTTCCTAAAAGTTGAGTTGTGGTGAATGGAGTTCAATCCAGTTGGCGGCCGGTCACGAGCGGTGTCCCCCAGGGCTCAGT
>NW_008795017.1:4831989-4839224 GCF_000699145.1 Aptenodytes forsteri
GTGGGCATGGTGGTGTTGGGTTGACGGTTGGACTCGATGATCTTAGAGGTCTTTTCCAACCTCAATGATTCTATGATTCTATGATTCTATGATTCTAAAGTGAAAATAGGATCTATTGCTTACACTTTAAATGGAAAGTAAAGGGCTGCTTTCACTCTGTTGCAAAACCAACCCTTACAGGATATTCTGCTGCAGGCTATGAATACAAAATTTGACTTCAGATATATGACTGAAATCTGAGTTAGGGCCACTTTTGGAGGGAACTTTTTGTATTAATGGTGACTCAGTCCAGCACCTTATTCCAAACAAACCTCTTGGCAAGAGAGACCTCTGCACAATCTTCTTCCTTCCTTTTGTTCTCTGAGGGAGGAATACCCCAAGTTGGATTTTCATTTAGGTTTCACTACAACGTGTCATATGGACAGATAGCTGTGGTCCTTGCTCTAGTCGGATTAAGCTTCTGAACTGTGACGATGTAATCTGAAACAAAAAATAGAGAAACAGGGTGCCTAGAGGCCGGTAATCAGAATAGTGCAACACTACACGTTAAAGGTGTGCAACAATCTTTTATCACAATAAGTTAAGGCATATTTGCCTATGCATATTTTGCCTTTCTATGTGTTTCAGTTCTCTTTACATCTTTTCTTTGTACCTTCTTTTGTCCAGTGGTGTTGACTATTTCTATGAAGAATCTTCTGATGTGTCTTACTGTGACAAAGGTGTCAAAATGATACAATAGTAATTAGGTAGTTATTCTTAAATCCCAGACCTCAGATGTGTTCTAGATCAGTTAGAAGAGAACATTCAAAATGTATTGAATGAAAAAAAAGTGTAAGATGGGTAAATATAGCGTTATTCAAAGATGTTGTAATAAGTTATTCAATTTAAGAATTTAAAATATGGAACTTTGTTCTTTCCTGCCTTGGTTACACATTCAAGGGAATAGTTTTACCTCAATGCAGAAGTAGTTACGCCTCCAACTACCCATATGTTAAGGTGAGAAAACACCCCTAAAAGTGGATAGCTACAGTATTCCTAAATTTGCCTTTCCTGGTTCAGATTATAATGCATTGTTGGTGAATTTCATTTTTATTATTCCAAAATATATATTTTTTAAAAAGTGTTATTTTTCAACAGATCCATAAACTACGTGTTGGTGTATGGTAAAATTAAAATACCACTGTTAGTTACACTGTGATTGTGATATTTTAATAATTACTTATTTCTAATTTGTCTCAGCAGTGCTGCAGAAGCAGCATGCTGTTATGTTTTAAAGGTGTTTTTAACTTGCCTATAAATGTTTTTTTCTAATTTGTGTCTTTAAATCTGATTAAACTGTAGTTTAAAAAAAGTGAACTTGTTTTCCTAAATTCTTTGGTGTCTGTCTGTCTTTAAAATAATTTTGTTCTTTAGCACTCATTAATGCAGTTTCTCCTT
Source organism: Aptenodytes forsteri (assembly GCF_000699145.1). Taxonomy (NCBI): domain Eukaryota; kingdom Metazoa; phylum Chordata; class Aves; order Sphenisciformes; family Spheniscidae; genus Aptenodytes; species Aptenodytes forsteri. Next base: position 4,833,427 of record NW_008795017.1, read on the forward strand.
TTAGATTACTAAGCATTACAATGCATGCATTTACACTTATTTGGAGTGTTCTGCTTCAAATTTGCTTTTATTTCATTTTCTAGAGCTTAGATACAAATATATGTATATAATTATTTTCTAATAGAGCTGGTAAATAGAATTTCAAGTCTAGCCTCTTGTTACTTGAGAAAGGTACTTACGCAACTTTAAACCCTCCATCGTGCCCTACTTCTGAATATGACCACTCAGGTATTTTTAGCTTGAGAAATGGAAACTTCATAACTAACAAATCAAAATCAATGTTTTGAACAAGCTGCTGCTTTAATTGATGATTCCAAAGCAGCAGGACTGAATGTGTACCATACAGGTGCATTTTTTTTGCTTTTTGAAACTTGCCTACTAGGACTCCACTATGGTAGTTTCTGTTGGCTGCTGACAGTGTGTGAAAGCAGGCTGGGAGAGACTTCTTGACCTACAGGTTCTTTACCACGTGCGTTTAGATTGTTATAGAAAAGAAGGGATATTGTATGTCGCTACTAAACAAGGGCTGTTTCCATCACTTCCTGTCTCATGCTGAATCATTTTCTCTCTTCCCTTCATCTGGTATTAATTCTGCTTCAGTACAAACCTTGTAAAGCCAATGTAACTGTGAAGACATCTTCACAAAGATCTGTTTCTGCAAGTGGTCCCACCCTGGGGGAATACTGGAATGTGTGCGTTGGTCTCTTGAAAGGCCCGACTGTAGTAATGATACTTCTAAGCCTTGTGTGTTTAGAATTCTCTTTTAGCAAGCTGTATCGTGGGAGATAAAAATACTTGCCATTTCAACAAAAAGGACTGCTGATGTAATTTTAGAAGCTCTGGTGATTTTTGTCATTTCAACCAGAAGTTAGAGATTGCAATAGAAATTGCCTTCTCAAATATGCATTCACAATGGAGTTGGTCAGAAGTATGAAAAGTGTCTTCATGAGCTAAACATTTATTACTGCATTTGGTGAAAAACTCATTTGAACAGATTAAGATAAAGCACAGCTTTCTGCTCCTACTTCAGGATGCTAAGACTTGTTGGTGAATCTGATTGTTCTTATGATGGAAGTTTTTAACTCTGCTCTTTTAAGGTACTGAACAGAAAGAGTCCTGATTAAGAACATCCCGGAGCCAGCAGATATTTTCCTGTGCCTGTAATTAACTTAATTCCATCTGAGTAACTTCCTGATAACATGCAGGATGTTTCAGTATAGAATACAGAAGGAGTTCTAGGGGAAGATGTCTTCAACCCACTTACCAGATTAGAGTTGGAGACCTGTACCCTCAGCAAGATTTGCCAGTACATCTTACAGATCTTCCTAGGATGGTCATATAGAGTAGCAAAAGAGTTATTTCTCGTTATCTTTCCAAACTAAATAAACTATGACAGTAAAAGGACTTTCCACGCTTTTATTCTAATTATTCTGCTGTCATAAGAAAAACATTTAAATACAAACCAAGCAAGAGAGAAAAACCAAAACACTCCGGTATTACACATTGTCATGGTTTAACCTCAGCTGGCAACTAAGCACCATGCAGTGGCTCGCTCACTCCCCCACGGTGGGATGGGGAAGAGAATCAGAAGAGTAAAAGTGAGAAGACTCATGGGTTGAGATAAAGACAGTTTAACAGGTAAAGCAAAAGCCGCACATGCAAGTAAAGCAAAACAAGGAATTCATTTGCTACTTTGCATTGCAGGCAGGTGTTCAGCCATCTGAACAGGCTGCCCAGGGAAGTGGTTGAGTCACCATCCCTGGAAGTATTTAAAAGGCGTGTAGATGAGGCGCTTAGGGACATGGTTTAGTGGGCCTGGTGGTGTTGGGTCGACGGTTGGGCTCGATGATCTTAGAGGTCTTTTCCAACCTTAATGATTCTATGATCTCCATGAAAGCAGGGCTCCATCATGCGTAATGGTTACTTGGGAAGACAAACGCCATCACTCCAAATGTCCCCCCTTCCTTCTTCTTCCCCCAGCTTTATATGCTGAGCATGACATCACATGGTATGGGATATCCCTGGGGTCAGCTGGGGTCAGCTGTCCCGGCTGTGTCCCCTCCCAGCTTCTTGTGACCCCCCAGCCTGCTCGCTGGTGGGGTGGTGTGAGAAGCAGAAAAGGCCTTGACTCTGTGTAAGCCCTGCTCAGCAGTAACGAAAACATCCCTGTGCTATCAACACTGTTTTCAGCACAAATCCAAAACATAGCCCCATGCTAGCTACTGTGAAGAAAATTAACTCTATCCCAGCCAAAACCAGCACACACATGCTTAAAGCAATGTTTTCCCAGTGATTTCCTGATGGGATATCTACATTACTTGTTTGATAATTAATAACTTATTTCATGGGGGAGAATTCCATGCCAGCTTTCCTTTTGTTTGAAATATGTTGGTCTTCATGTCAAATCGTCCTGTTTATCCTCCATTGCCTACTTGACCATTTGGGTTGTTACGCAGTGCATAACATGGCTGCCTGTGCACTCTACCCTGTAACAGCCTCTTCACATGTTAATGCTTTTGTCAGGTGGCAAAAACATGCATGTTACATAGTCATGATTTTGATCAATTTAAGTTGAGGAAATGGGAAGAAGGAAAGAAAACAGTTTTAAGTATTATAGTAATTATAATCAGAATAATAAGCTTCTTAATTAAAGCACAGCAGTATTTTTTAATTTATATTTGTATTGGGTAGATGTTGAAAACTGAAATAGTGGGGCAATTTTGTGCCTGAGACAAGCTTGGTTACTGTGACAGTTAAACTTTTCAGCTGTTTAAAAATTAAAAGATTAAAAATCATACATCTGTTATGAGGGAGGCTAAACAAAAAGGTTAAGAATTACTTGAAAAATGCACTTAATGTTTTTGGGTTGGGTTTTTTTTTTTTGAGAGTCTTGCTAAATTTTACTCATGATTTTGGAGTACTGAATATCAGCTAATCCCGGAAACAATTTCCAGGCACTTGAAGGACAAGAAGGTGATTGGAAATAGTCAGCATGGATTCACCAAGGGGAAGTCATACTTGACCAACTTGATAAACTTCTGTGATGAAATGACTGTCTTGGTAGATGAGGGGAGAGCAGTGAATATTGTCTGCCTGGCCTTCAGTAAGGCTTTTGACACTGCCACCTCTAAGATCCTCATAGAGAACCTGTTGATGTATGGGCTGGATGTGCAGACAGCAAGCTGGATTGAAAACGGGCTGGATGGCTGAGACCAGAGGCTGGTGATCAGTGGCATGAAGTCGAGTTGGAGGCTAGTAACTAGCAGCGTACCTCAGGGGTTGATACTGGGTCCGATCCTCTTTAACATCTTTGTTAATGATCTGGATGATGGGGCAGCGTGTACCCTCAGCAAGTTTGCTGATGACACTAAGCTGGGAGGAGTGGCTGATATGCCAGAGGGTCATGAGGCTACCCAGAGGGACCTCAATGGGCTGGAGAAATAGGCTGACACGAACCTCATGAAGTTCAACAAGGAGAAGTGCAAAGTCCTGCACCTGGGGAGGGCTAACCCCACTCATCAGTAGGTGCTAGTGGCCACCCAGCTGGAAAGCAGCTTTGCAGAGGATGTGGGGGTCTTGGTGGTCACCAAGTTGAACGTGAGCCAGCAATGTGCCCTTGCTGCAAAGAAGGACCTCCAGAGGTCCCTTCCAACCTTAACCACTCTGTGATTCTGTAAAATCCTGTAGGAAATGGAAAATCTGGAATGAGAAAATAAAATTGCTTGGAAGAAGTTTTTTATTTTGTAGGATTATATGCTGCAGCAGTTTACAAACATCAGCATTTATTACCTTTTTAAAAAGCATCATAAAAATCAGGTGTTTCTACACTTTACAGACTCTGGAAAATTTCTACTCTGAGTTAAGTGTCACTTAAACTATATTAATGATATGACAAAAGTTTTTTGAGACAACTTAAGAGATTATTATATGCCTTACCAACAAAAAAAAAAAAAGTGGAATGCTTTGTGTGAAATCCTAACTCTACTAGATTCCAGTTTCGACTGTTCAGTGGGACCATGTTTCACTGTCTATGTGAATTAATCACTGGTGGGAAAATGTTGTTCCTAATGTAAGAGTAGGGTACAAGCAGAAGAGCACAAGACAGTGTCTTGCCTTTCCCTAACTGAGATCAGATGGCATAAGGATGTCAGGAGTTGGATAGATCTGTAGCAAAAGGGGAAGAAAGTGAAGAACCATACAGAAAGCTGTGCCTTCTCTGCCTCCGTATTCCCAGTGTGTGTACAGTTCCCTCGTACACAGGTGGGAAGGAGCTACTGTCTCTGCCTGATAAATTTGTAGCTGTGGGGTGAGAACACAGCTATCACCTGATGGGTGAAAAGTTATGATACTGGAATAAGGATTTGGGTGATGAGGAGATCATGAGGTGAGAGATTAATATACATTTTGGTATAAACTCTGAAAAACAGTAATATTTTGAAAACATTTGAAAATCCCTAAATCTTAGGAGGCTAACATAAGCAATGTCTCATCAGACTACAGTTTCTCTTATGTACGTAAGATTATATGGATGCTGGAAACATTGGGACCACTCATCCTTGAGTAGTGGCCCGTATGCGTACATTCAGGTAGCATGGAGTGAGCACTTTTCAGCTCAGCAGTAACTGCAGGGATTCATTCATCCTCCGTCTGTTCACATTGCACTTCTATTGTGTAAATAAGAATGTGCTTTATACCCTTTATTTCTCCCAGTGTTGCAGCTGAATCACTGTTTTGGTGCAAGATCTGAGTGGGTTTAGCTTTTGATAGCTTGCTCTTTTGCCTCGTATTAACAATTTTTGTGCGTTTAAGGAAGTTTATTTTATCTGGGTGTGAAGAATTTCTTAAGGTAATAGGAGAAATCATGCTTAAAAAAGTGAGCAAAAGCACTTGCAGCACACTTTCTGGTTGTAAGTATCTGGGATATACAGGAAGCACTGTCAGATATTTCTTTAAGAAATGATGGCTCTTCAAAGAGATGGAAGAGCTCAGTGTTGTAAAGATTTTAAATCAATGCTTTGACCCTTGGGACTCAGTAACCTTAGAAATAAGCAGGAGCATGGGGGTCATATTCCTTTCCTTTGCTGGTTTGTTGCCATCCTTTGTTGCCATCCCAGGTTTAAGCTAGGTTCCATGATCTCTCAGGAAGATGTTATTACTGCAGTCATTAGAGATCATCTCTCATCCAGTTGTCCAAATGGATTAAATAAAGCAGCATCCGTTATCACGGATTGGGACTGTGCTGAAGATGGAAGTGACCTTTTACAGTCCCTGGAGGCATTTATCATCACAGAAAGTACAGACTGCAGAATTGTCATTAGGGTGGTCGTAAACGCTTTGGAAATAGCCTCGGAAGCCCACAGCCACGCATGCCCCGGCCTGACAGCCCGTCCAGGTCTGTGAGGTGAACTTTCAAAATACCCGGGAAGCTGCTCGGGCGCGTGTGTCACAGGAGAGGTCGGGGAGAAGCTGGTGAACACCGAGGTTTGTGGTGAGGGGAGGTGAGATTATTTTTTTTTTTCATGTTTACCAGTGGCAGTCCTCACTGTCATGTTGAAAACCACACTTTCGTTGGCTTATCTATCAGACGGCAATTGTTAACAAAACCTTCCCCCCCCTTTTTTTTTTTTTCAGAAAGCAGCCCGGGGGTGAATGCTGAGGCGGTCACTGTGCTCCAGGTACCCTCCACGGCGGTGCCATCTCCCGGGGATGCCCCCCCTGAGGGGCGCAGAGCTGGGCTCCGGCTCAGCCTCGCCCCTGCCTCAGCCCCGTCAGTCAGCGCCTCCTCCCCCCGTTTCCGC
>NW_008795017.1:4839868-4856289 GCF_000699145.1 Aptenodytes forsteri
CCTGGGCCGCTCCGCCCTGGCCAGCCCCTGGGGCTCCGGCAGCGCTGTGTGCGACGGGCGGACAGGGCCCTCTTTTGTGGGTGGTGGGCACATCTTACCGGAGATAAAACGGCCCGTGGGGTGCCGCAGCCACGGCCGGGTATCGCTATCAGCTCCGCCCCCGGGGGTGGGGGAGCCTTTTGTACCCTTGTTTCTCTCCTTTTGTTAACTCAGAAAGGTAGATATGAGCTCGACCTGTCAGCACAGTCTGGCATCTGATTTCCAAGGTAAAGAACCACAGAATGGTTGAGGTTGGGAGGGACCTCTGCGGGTCATCTGGCCCGAACCCCCTGCTCAAGCAGGGCCACCCAGAGCTGGTTGCCCAGGACCGTGTCCAGAGGGCTTCTGAATATCTCTAAGGAGGAGGACATTGGAACAGGCTGCCCAGGGAAGTGGTTGAGTCCCCATCCCTGGAAGTATTTAAAAGACGTGTAGATGCGGCACTTAGGAACATGGTTTAGTGGACATGGTGGTGTTGGGTCGACGGTTGGACTCGATGATCTTAGAGGTCTTTTCCAACCTTAATGATTCTATGACTCCACAACCTCCCTGGGCAACCTGTGGAGTGCTCGGTGACCCTCATGGTAACGAAGTGTTTTCTGCTGTTTAGATGGCACCTCCTGTGATTCAGTTTGTGCCCATTGCCTCTGGTCCTGTCACTGGGCACCACTGAAGAAGTTGAGTAGCAAAATCTCTTAAGGGTAGGGCTTTGTCACTTCTCATATATGCTTAAAAACTGGTTGCAAAAAGTGATTTCCCATCCATAACTTTTGACAAAGGATTGATGGGCGGAATAATATAGTAATATGTCTTTTGCTGGAAAAGGCTTTGAATCATGGGATTAATTACCTGACACCCCCCCCCCCCCCCCGCCCCCCCCCCCGTCAAATAGTAAAGAAATGGAAAGATAAAAAGGAGTTTTTTTATCAGATCAGAATGTGCAAGAAAACTCACCTATTTGTCTATTGGATAGGTATTTATTCTTTGTTCTGCAGTGGTGGCTATTTAAAATAACTTGGTTATTAAGAAATTCAAATCTACTTGAAATCCTGTGTGACTACAGCTATGAAATGTGGCCATATTCGTTTAAAACTCTTTTTAACAGAAAGATCTCTGTCACACAACTGAATTTTTCCTTAGGTGAAAATACTCTAAACGTTAGATTTTTTTCATAGAACTTGTGTCTGTGACTAACAAACCCTTGATTTTATCATACAGAGAAATGTGTTGGCTTTATGAGACCGTGTAAGATGATGTTGTAGACTTTCTTGCTGTGCTTGTGTGTGTTTTATATGGGTTTTGACAGAATTGATTTATATTGATTGGTATAATTTTTTGAAAAATTTAATATTGGTACCTGTTTCTGTTTACTTTCTTTTACTTGAAGTATTTAAAACCTGAAATAGCGTTTTGTAGGATTAGCCATTTTGTATTTTGTACAGGAATTGTATTTTCTCTTAGAATTCAGATGATCTTGGCAATACCTTATTGTTCATTGACGATATTTAAATTCTGCCTTAAAGGTAGACTAGTTTCTCTGATGAGGTTTAAATCCCATTATCAGATACTTCACAAACCCTTTCTTTTAACTGATCTTTTTAACCAGGATAGAACATAGACATATCTGATAGTTGCTATTAGATGACAGTGGTGACTTCTTGTTTAAATATGTATTTGCATCTTTCCAGTCTTTTGGCTGTAATCCGCAGTCTCGATTGTTTCATTTAAAAAGCAAAAAAAAATCTATCACTACAATATTTGGAAATGGCTGTTGCCTTGAGTGCCTAAGGTGGAAAGGAATGATTTGCATATCTCCAGTTTCCAGTATTTCTTACTGTGTACTGTATTAATGCTTAAAACCATAGGGACCTCCTTTTGTGCAAACTTTTTTTAGTTCCATTGGTTACGGTTTTCAAAATAAGAATGTCTGTGTCTCTATCTTTAGTCATCTTTTTGTGTCTTTTAATATTTTCTAATTGCACTATAAAGTAACAAAAAATAAGGTAATCTATTAAAATGTTTCTTGTCTGGATAACAGGAGTGTGGCTAAGAGAAGTAGATTAAATGTTCCCAGATAAATAAGGAAAAGCTGAAAATCATCATAGGGTTATTAGTCATACTGGAACTTCAGGCACTGGAGAAGAGGTGTGGGTGTAGTCTGCTTCTGGAAACTTAGACTTGTTATTTCTTTCCGCCTCTGAATACCAGCAATTAATATTTTAGAGACTCATTTCAACTGTTTTGAAAATTTGTTCTTTAAACAGAATCCTGGTTGACTCAGTCCCTATGGAAAGAATAGTTAAAAATATTTACAGCTTCATGTGATGCCTGACTTGTGATCTCTTAATGTTTATGGAGTATGTCCATTTAGCAAGTGATTACAATAAGGTGTCATAAAGGATGGGTAATGCTTGTATTAGTGAGATTCTCTGCAGCATGAGTAAAGATGATGTTCCAACGTGTTTTTAATTTTTTATGCCATCATAAAGTATAAAAATATGTGAGACTATGAAACCGATTTATGTTAGTCTTTATTATAAATTTTATATGTACAATTATTCTGTATTCTACATTTCTTCAAATTCTAATTTGGAAAGATGGCATTTCCAGTTCTTAGGGAAACACGCAGTATTTCGCCCTTATCTGATTTGTACGTGCCCAGATTTCAGCAGCTGTAATTATTTCCTTTTACAGTTAACTGAAAGATCTGCCACAGTATTGCATGTTGGGAAGGTAGCTTTTGCATCTGGAAATAGAAGGAAACGTTAAAAACAAGGCGACAATTTTTTTCATTGTATGATGAAAAATATGAATTTTATGTAAGTCACTACGATCTTTACCTATTGAAAATAAAACAAGAAGATAAAGTCTTCTCAATAACACTAGTGTTTGTTGACCAATTTTGATATTTATTCATAAATGATCACAGCTCACACAATAAAAAAATACAGGGGAGAGCTATGAAAAAGATGGTGATACTTGGAAGATTTAGTGTATAATAATAATTTTTTAATGTGGTTAGAAACTGATACAGGATTCTGAGAGTACATTAAATATCTGCAGATTTGAGTTATCAGGACCTCTGCAGTCAGTATTGATGCAGTTGAGAGAAACTAAATTTTTGTAAACCAGCAATTTTTTGCAGTCTTTCCAAAACAGTGATAACATCTGCTTCAGCTCAGGATGCAAGAGCCTTACAAAAACAGGTTAATCTTTGTGCAAACATTACCTTTACCTGAGCATTTGTGCTCTTAATACATCTTTTCATAGGTCTTGGTGCGTTGTTAGTCTTATAAAATACCAGGATTTGCTGCCCGAGGGCGTTGTGAGATTTCCAAGTGTGGAAGTTTGGATTGTGAATGAAGAGCTGGTTCGTGGGCTCTTATTTGGGCCTCAATTGGCTTGCTTTGGTGGGAGAAAAAAAATAACAGCAGTAATCCTTATTGGAAAGGGGATCAATTTCCAAATGGGGTCCTGGTTTTAATTGAAGGTTTTGTTATAGATTGTGAAAATACTTCTGCTGTGTCAAAGAACAAAGTAAATACTGTTAACTGAGCAATTAAGGACCGTATATGTATTGGATGCTCTCGAATGGTACTGGTTTTGCACTAGATTTATGAAATTCGGCAGGGATTAAGTTCTCATCTTTTATTTTGGTAAAGGATAAGCTGTTGGGGTTTCTTTTACTCTAGGGTTGTTTTTGAAAAGTGTATGAATATATATTTCAGGAGCTTTTTCCATTGGAGGGGCCAGAATAGAGTTACTTATCTAGCTAGAGACTGTACCTCAGAGTCTTGGTTCAAAGCATTTATGGTAATTTAAAAGAAATCTTAAGCATTGGAAGAAATCACACCTTAGTGTCCAGCACCCATACGGACTTTGAGTACAGTGCTTAATTTTCATAACATAGTAACATAGATCTTATTTAATAAAAAGGTGGACTGTGGCTGTCCTCAATTTATATTGACTTGCTGTCATGAGTGAAAATATCATGAACGAACTTCAGCCTAATTTCAGCCATGTTTGTTGTTCCTACGAAAAAAAAATAAAGCTTCCAAAACTATAACACCAACCTTTTTTACATGTATTTGGTGGCGGGGTGGTGGTTTTTTTTTGTTTTGGTTTGGTTTTTTGTTTGTTTGGGGATTTTTTTTCTTTTTTTTTTTTTTTTTTGCTTTATTTTGCTGTGTTTATTTAAGGATGAGAAGAATACTAATGCATAGATTAACTTGGTGAATTCAGGTTGCATTTTAAATGGAAATTTCTGTTACTGTATCCCTAAACAGTGCTTTCCTAAAGCCCTCCAGTGATGTTAATCTTTTGGATGCACTAAAAAGCTTGCCTGAAAAGTGGCAAATAAAAGCATGAGGATATAAAATTCATAATTACAATATTTGATTTTGTTGTTCTTGTTTTTATAAAATAGACTGTTATCAATTTCAAGGGGATTTTATGTGACAGTGAAACCTAGGTGACAAAGAATTTTAATATACTTGGAGATGGTTCACCCCTACAGAGCTTTTATCATTTTAGAAAAGTAATATTAACATGGAGTTTGTAAATGCGGCTCTAGATGTGTTCTTTAGCATCAGGTATTTTGCTGTTAGTCAAAGGTTTAAGTTGCCTCTAAGGATTCAGATCTGCATTAAGGCAGAAGCTGCACTGTCTTGATAACTGGGAGTTCAAGTAATGATTTCTGAAGCAGGATACTTATCTACAGTGCAGCAGGGCTGCCTTTGCCTTTTTGAAATATGACAGTAGGAAACATCAAGGGAAGAATCTTACTTTGAGGAGGAAGCGATGCTGAATACTTTTTTCCTTTTCACACTAGCTAAGAATTGGCAAAATTTTGATAGCAACTGCAGAGTATAATTCATTTGGTGAGACATTGTAGTCATGTTTTGTGGATGATTTTTAATACATTTTTCAGTTTTGTATTTGGTATGGAAAATGGCATGGGGATTTAAGGTACAGCTACAGGAAAGAAGCTGGGACGCTGCACAGGGAAATCAGAAAATGTTTGTGGTAGCAGTGGAGCTAGTGGTGAGGCACGTTTCATGAATTTCTGTTGAAATATGTAAAAAACGATGGGAGGAATTCAGGTGCCTGCATGTGAATACCTAACATCATTTTCGGTGCCCGAGAATATTGAGACATCTGCATAGGGATGTAAGATACTGGCGCAGGCCGTAAGGGAGGCTGACTGTTCTGGACTGGCAGCTGGATGCCAGGCAAGATGCTGACTTTTCTGGTATTTTTGTATCAGAAATGGCAGTAGCAGCCTGTGTGTGGACACTGAGTCACTACAATCACTGTTTCTTTTCAACCTTTTCATTTTTGCTGTGGTTTAGGGTTTTTTTAGGTTTGCAACCTCTCAATTAGCTCTTCCTCCTACTGAAAAAAATAAAGACAATTATATGACACCACTGTTGTACTTCTCACCCCCCTTTGCATGATGGCACTTTAACTGTACGGTAAACGTGACAGACCTTTTGTGTTCTTAGTTTATTTATAACTTTCTTGTGGGAGAGCCTGGCTGTGCAGTGCCTAGTAAAACTGTTGCTGGGCTTTCTATGTCAAATCTAGATTTTTTTTGAACTGATTTTAGGTTTGAGTTTTAAGTGTCTGAATGATACAATTTGATTTGTGTATTTTTACATGGTATGTGGACATTTGGAGTGTGGAGAGTTCAGATGCCTAAATCTTCTTTGGAATTTGTCCCTTAAACTGCAACCTGGGTTTTAAGCCCAAATTTAACAGCGGGAGTCACAGTCCCTCCTTTTCCTCTCTTCTCCCTCTTGTTTTCTTCTGCTTGCATACCTAAAATGTACATCGTTTATAGTTTCTTTTGTCACTAGACGTTTGTGTGTGCCTAAAGTTCTTCTACATGTACTCAGAGCTGCTGTCATCTTAACTGAACTGGGCATGTTGGCTTCTTTGCCGGCATTTTTATGAATAAAGCATTTCTATATGTGGGTCATTTGATGGCTGTGGTGCTACAGGTGAGCTCAGGTTGTGTCTAACGTATCCTGAGAACAGTGTGTTTGTCTATATATACTTACTTGCTAAAGGAGAAAGGATGGTGCGATACTTTTACAGTCTATGTAAGCAATTTAAAGCGGAGCTAGATTGTTTGATTTAAAACTCCAAATCTAAACTAACTTCTCTGAGCTAAGTGTAGTGAAGTTCCTGCTGGTTTCCTCTCATCTCTTTTTGGCTAATGTTCCACTTCAGGTGGGAGTGCAGAAAAATTCACTGGCTGCTTTTATGTGAGAATAAAAGTTAGAGCATTTGCCTGGGAAAGCCACTGGTTTTCGGCTTCTGCCTGGTAGAGAATAGCCTAACCAGTAGGCTTTAGCTAACACTGAACTGGAGTTTTTCCTCTGCTGTTACACTGCTATCAAGCAAGAAAAAGCCAGAGAGAGAGCAATCATGTCATCCGCTGGTGAGGAGAAAGGTGGTGTGGGGGGTGGAGTCTTGTGTTTAGCCCCATGACTTGTTCTGCATCCAGTGAAACTTAAGTGCAATGAATAATTCAGCTTCTGGAGCCCTATGCGTATGAATTTGGTGCAGTAATACTGCTAGTTCTGTGAACTTACTAGCCCACAGCTTTTTAGCAAGTCTTAAATGGTTCTTAATGGTCTGCCTTAACCAAGAAAAACTTTTCAAGTCTTGCATATTAGATGTTAAAAACATATAATCAGTCAACAGAAGCTATGTTAAGTTTGACTAGCAAGTTAACAACGTGCCATCACATGCAGGCATGTGTGGATAAAGTTGGTGATAACTGATTTAATAAATGGTGTTTCTCAGAGTTCCATATGGCTGCAATTTAGATATTATTGCTGTATTTCATAATGCTGAATAGTCTCAATGTTCTGCTTATGTACATAAAGGATAAGGGTTATATTGTAAATAACTAGCATATATAAAGTATGTAACATATGCAGGTATTCCCAGAATGTTATATATGCAGAAAAATTTATGCAAATGAAAGACTACTATGCATTTCATTCAAAATACATATTTAGACAATACCTAAAAATTAGAATAATTTCATGGAATCATGGAATAGTTTGGGTTGGAAGGGACCTTTAAAGGTCATCTAGTCCAACCTCCCTGCAATGAGCAGGGACGTCTTCAACTAGATCAGGTTGCTCAGAGCCCGGTCCAACCTGACCTGGAATGTTTCCAGGGATGGGGCATCCACCACCTCTCTGGGCAACCTGGGCCAGTGTTTCACCACCCTCAGCGTAAAAAAATTTCTTCCTTATATCTAGCCTCAATCTACCCCCCTTTCTGTAATTTTCTAAGAACTAGAAAGATTAAGCAATTGACTTTTCATTGAAATGTAGTGCATTTCAAGGCACATGTCTCCACAGCATTTTGTTGATGAGAATGGCAAGTATTCATACTCAACCAATAACTTACTGGCATGTATAATTCATGCTTTCTAATATCAAAGTTAACTCTCATAGCCTTTACTTACGCTTTGCTTTTTTTTTCCTTTCCTGAAATACAGATAAGCTTTGTTATAGAAGCATTTTAAATACTGTGCGAAGATGGCAAGTCTGATGAGTCAGAGTCTGTTGACCTACGTAGAAGAAGGAAATGTTCCTGCTCTGAAAGCGCTTCTTGAGAAATGCAGGGATGTAGATGAGAGAAATGAGGTAAGATGATTTTTTGAAAGTCGGTTTCATATTGCAGGTTATTAGTTACAGAATGAATAATTAGTGAGATCACACTAGTTATTTAATATACAAATTTCAGTTTTATTTTCAAGTGATTGCTTACTTTTGCAAAGACTGAACACACAGTATTCAGTCTCTGTCAGCACCTCAGCATCTTTCATTGTGTTTGTTTTCTGAGTGTTCTTCTGAGCTGGAAAATGAGGCACCATCCTTACTTTGTGACTGGAGATTATACCTGTATTTCTGTGGCTAGGAATTGTTTCTTAGTTCACAGATCCAGCTGCATGTGCATTCTTGCCCTGTCCATTTTGGGGTGAAACCTGGGATGATAACAACTCTTCCCCCTCATCCTGGTTTCCAGGCAAAAGAAACTTTGTTATATGATCCAAATAGAAGCATATATTGCAATTTACTCCGAGCAGATGCTCGTCTGGATGAAAAGATATTTATCTAAAAAGTAAGTCTAGATGTAACCAGGAGGATTAAATGACTTTACCAGGATTACACAGGAAGTCTTGATATACAGTAGGGAGTTTAAATGTGGATTATTTGGAATCCCAGGATAGTGCGGTAATTGTTAGCTTCTGCTTTGTCATCTGATTTAGTCTGATTTGAGCATATCACCACCAGCAATTTAAGCGAATGTGCTGCGGTTTCATTATACTGCACTAACGATTCGTGAGAGTTTCTTGGGAGGTTTGATTCATGCAAATGTCTGTTGCTAGTGACTGTTTACATTGTTTTGCACGGTTTAAAATTCACGTTATCTTGATCCACTATTAAGTCTTCTTTGTATTTTAAAAATAAGTTTAGATGATTTGACTAATTTATTTCATCTTCTGTAGTAGATTTTCTGGTTTGTAAGCATCTGGACTTTTCTTTCATCTGGATGCACAGCTTGTATCATCAATTTTTAGTTCTGATTTCCTAAATAGTGTTGTAGAACTGGAACCTTGTTGACTTACGTAGCATATTCAGAGGATTGGATTCATAGAAAAATTCAGGATAGAAGGGACCTCTGGAGGTCATTGGATTCAATCTCCTCCTAACTGCAGGACTAACTTCATTGTTACATCAGGCTGCTCAGGGACTTAAGCGAAATTTGAAAGTCCTCAAAAGGATGGAGAACCCGCAGCCTCTCTGGGCAATGCTCCAGTGCTTAACCACTCTGTTTAAAATAATTTTCCTTTTGTTTTATTGGGATATCCTTTGCTGCATCTTGTGGCTATTGCTTCTTGTCTTGTTGTGTGTCTGAGAAGAATCTACCTTTGTCTTCTGAGATTCCCCTTCTGTCTAGGTAGTGAGACTGATGTTGATGCCCCCTTACTCTTCTGTTTTCCAGACTGAACAAATCCAGCTCTCAGTTTCTGCTTGCATGTCTTATGCTCCAGTCTCATAACTGTCTGAGTGACCCCATTGCTGGACTCTGCAGCTTGCCTATCTCTCTGTTACTGGGAGTCTCGCTGTTGGGAGCCCAAAATGGGGCATTGTGTTCTGGATTCAGCCTCACCAGTGTTGAGTAGAGGGCTAGCTG
The DNA here is from genome assembly GCF_000699145.1 of Aptenodytes forsteri. Classification (NCBI taxonomy): domain Eukaryota; kingdom Metazoa; phylum Chordata; class Aves; order Sphenisciformes; family Spheniscidae; genus Aptenodytes; species Aptenodytes forsteri. The sequence goes on from NW_008795017.1 coordinate 4,849,133, forward strand.
TGCTCTTGTTAATGCAGCCCAGTATTTGATTTGTCTTCATTGCTGCAGGGGCGCACTGCTGACTCATGGTCCTCTTGTCCATCAGGACCCCATGCCCATTTCTGCAGCGTGGCTCCCCAGGCAGGCAGTCCCTAGCCGGTACTGTTGCATGGGATCAGTCTGTTCCAGTCTCTGTGTTTGCTTTTGTTGAATTGCAGGGAGGTTGTCAGCCCATTTCTCCAGCCTGTTGAATTTCCTCTCAACGGCATTCCCGCTCTCTGGCATATCAGCTGATCTCAGTAGCTTGGGGCAGTCAGTAAACTTGCTGGGAGATCTTTCTGTTTCATGGTTCTGGGTGGTGATGAAGATGTTACAATGTTAGTCCCAGATCAAACCCTCCCAACTGGGCACCAGTTACTGTGAACAGTTGACCATTACCCATTGAGTGTGACAGTCCAGGCAGTTTTTTTACTCACCTTGTAGTGTATGGAAGACTGGCTTTCCAATTCATACTTTTTTTAAGTAAGTCTTGGAAAATGCATGTTCTATTGCATTGTTTTTTTAAATCTGCATAAGATGGAAAGAATATTTTTGGAAAGAAGTCGAATAGCATATATTACTCAAAACCAAAAAGCATCATGCAAATTTGAAAACAATGTACAGAATTTAGCCTTACTGTAGTTATTAGATCTGGTTTCAATTAAGACAGTTTTCTTTCATTGTCGGCACATTCATTTCATGCTGTGTATGCGCATATGCTGAGGTATTTGAGATGGGAGAATTTTTAAGTTTCAGAGCATACACATGAACCTCACCACCTGGCATGCTGTGTATCTGAGAAGAGGAACAGACTGTTCCCTCTGCTGGTAATTCCTCTCCACAACGTGGCCAAAATCAGATGGATAGTCTGTGTTGACTTTATCAAGTGTCACTGCCTTCACCTTCTTTTCTAAATTTTTCTTCTCTTCTTGATGGGACTAAGTGCACTCCTGGGTTTCAGTAACTGCCTTTTTTGCAGAGATAGTTTCCCTCATACCTATTTTTTCCAGTCTTCTGCTATCTTGCATTGGAGAAGGTAATTTCTGGAGACATGAATGGTTTGCATCAGTTTTAAACCCATGAGGGTGGAGGGGCGCTGTTCGTACGTATCAATGATAGTAGTTTTGTTTAAGTGCTAGCTCTTCATTGGAATTCAGTGGCATTGAGTGCAATTCTGTTTCCAGTTTTGGACCTGCCAAGATGTCTTTTCTTCTTGGGTAAAAACAAAATACCAAAACGGGAGTGCCAGCGGAGTAGGTCTAAAAAGATTGCTGGCAAGCCAAGGTTTTCTAGTGCTAGGACTTCCCAGGCTGCAGTGATTTGCCTAATGGTAGGATCACCCACATTGTTACCAACCCTTTATATCTTGACTGTGATCAGTTGGCAGAAAAACTGGGATGTTCTGGTCAGTTTGTGTATGGATGGTTTTGTTGGATTAACACCAGCAGTTTCAGTTAAGTGGAACAAGTCTCAGTCTCTCTGCCTTATTCCCTGCGTGTCCTTTTCCTCTTCTCTCTCATACCAGATACACTGATTACTTAATAGCTAATGATAGATGCTTGCCTTGTGTGATACACTTTGATCCTAACAGCCTCCAGTTTCCTTTGATGTGCCTTTCTTTCTGCTCTTCTGCTCTTGATACTGAAGTACCTTCTGCACCTTCAATTCTGAATCTTCTGTTCTCTCACGGACTGCGAGAGCGCGCTAATCTGTAAGGTAACACCACTGAATGATTTCCCTAAAAAGATACAGGTGTGCTCCTTTATAATTTGGATATTCCAATACTTAGACTTAGCTGTGATGTACAGATATACAGTACTTGATGTGCTTGTGAGAAATACAAGCATTTAGTTGCTGTGGAGTGTCTAGACTGTTGGGCAACTTTTGAGAATTAACCTGGATGTCACAGGCGTAGTAATTATCTTTTGTTTCTGTGTTGGTGAAATCTTCATGATTTGCTACAACGTTGAACCCGTATTTGAGAATCTCCTGGCAAAAAGGGAAGGATGTTTTCAGTACCCCTATAGAAAAGTTTTACATCTGTCTAAGAATACCAGAGCCAGTCTACAACTGTATGACACTTCTTACAGGAGGGGATCATTTTCCCATCCACGACTTCCTCTTGCCCAGAGATATTTTTGTTTGGTTTGTGTTATCCTTTTGTGTTACCCACCTGAGGAAGACGATCACAGTGACAACAATGGTAACTGTTCAGAAGGAGGTAAGAAGAATGCTCATGCTAAAATAGGAATTTTTGCATGTATTGCTAAAGCACTGCTTGGAAGGGACCTCTGGAGATTATCTAGTACCGTGTCCTGAGGTGAGTTGGTTGGAGCGAGCTGGAATTGGCTGTGTCTGGCAGAGGACAGTCCCAGCCTCTCTTCACAGAGACCCCATGCAGCTCCCCCGATACCAAAACCTGGACACCTACACTTAGTACAATGAGGTTCCTGTCTGGCCGTTTCTCCAGCCTGTCAAGGTGTCCCTCTGGATGGCACCACAAGCATCTGGTGCATCAGCCACTCCTCCCAACTTTGTGTCTGCTGCCAGGGTGCTGAGGGTGCACTCTGTCCCATTGTCCAGGTCCTTAATGAAGGTGTTAAACAGGACCCCAGTATTGACCCCTGTGGTACTGCACTAGTGACTGGCCTCCAGCTGGACATTGTGCAGCTGATCACAACCCTCTGAGCCCAGCAGTTCAGCCAGTTTCGGTCCACCTCACTGTCCATTTATCTAGTCCATACTTCATTAGTTTGTTGATGTGAATGTTGTGGGAGACAGTGTCTAAATCCTTGCTAGAGATGGGATAAACAGTGTCTCGGCTTTTCTTCCACCGAGCCAATGATGTCATCCCAGAAGGCAGTCAGATTGGTCAGGCATGATTTCCCAAATCACTTGGCATGTGTATTCCCAAAATATTAACTTGCATATAAAGAACTCATCTTAAAGAGCAAAAGTTACGACTGTTCTCTCCTCTGAAGAGAGCTGTTCTCTTCTAGAAAGTAGTATTTTCCTTCCTCTTGATTTTTTTGAGCATTTTGAGTTTTTTTAATGCCCAGACCTAAATACTACTGCTTGTTGATACAAAATGTACTTTAGGATCTAAAAGCAAAGGTATCATTTTGAATGTATAAAATATATAGTTATAACAACATAAACTTACATGAGAGCATAATTTCTCCCTGTAAAAAATTGCACTGTTAGATATTACATTATATCCTGTAATGAGTAATACTGTTGGTTATCCACAACGTCATGGGGAAGATTCTGTGAAGACTAGTTAGGGAATAGCTGATGGACCAGAAAGCTTTTTTGAAAAAATCAGTGCATTTCTGTGATTTTTTTTTTTTTTTTAATGTAAAGAGCAGAAAGAACTCATCAAATATCTTTATTTATCTTACTGTTAACTGTTTTACTGATGAAGATTAGTGATCTTACTGTATTCTGATTCTGCATTGATTTTTATTCTTTTCAGGGAAATCGCTGGTATATAACTCCTAACATGTAGCTTTTGCATTATTTAGAGACTAGATAATTTGAGTTTTCTATGTGGTACAGAGAAAAGACAGAAGAGAGATCAGGAAAAATTCTCTTTGTTTATTAAGCTTGTTGAAATTAACAAATTTACTGTCAAATTTAGTAAGTTTTTCTTTTCATCGTGCAGAGCAGTTGTATCTCAGAAGTTTGCTGACACAGAAATAGGCTGATGGAAGGGCGACGGATTGTAACTGACTTTTAAAACATCCTTGAAGGCAAATAAACTAGCTTTTCTATCTTTCATCTTCCCCAAGATGAGGCTGTCTGTTAAGAACCTGTGTTGCACAGGGCAGGAATGATGTCTGTATTTGGTATACTGTCAGATGGAAGTGTGGTATATAACTTGACTTCGGCAAGAAATCTTAACTCTTACTCTGAATCAGTGAGCATGTTTTAATGGCCATTGTGGTTCCTAGGCTAGATTTATTTATTTATTCATTTCTAAACAATGTGACTGAGTTACTTCAAGGTGTAAAGATGTAACAGGCTGTATTAGAGATGTCTTCAGTGGCAAATCATTCAGAAAGAAAGGTATTTAACAAAGTAACTTTTTTTTTGGTAGCCATTTTTAATATCTGAAATGTTTGGGTTTGGTTTGGTTTTTTTATCTCTTATGGGACAGGGTTTAATATCACGTTCTCCATTTTTATTGCAAGTTTACTGTGTGGTTTGAAAACCAGTCCTCACTGCTTCTCACTGGCAATTAAAACATGGAAACAACTTAACATTCCTCCGCAGTTTTTGGTGTTTTATTGTTCGTGTATGTGCATCATTTGCATCACTTTTCCTATCATTTTGATTTCAGAATGGCCAGACTCCACTCATGTTGGCTGCTGAGCAAGGCAATTTAGAAATTGTCCAGGAGCTTCTCAAGAAGGGAGCTAATTGCAACTTGGAAGATGCAGTAAGTATTAGTGCTTTATGTAATGGTACCTAACAGTAGAGGAAGAAGAAATTGCAGGCAAAGAAAAGGAATTTAGGTTAGTGTTGAGGGGAGGGGAAAAAAAAGGAAGGTGGAAAATGATGACATATAAGAGAAATTTTATCCAAAATTGCTTGGCTCTCTATTCCTCTGATTCAGTTCCTCATAAAGAATAGGGATATTTAAGATGTTTTAAATGTCTGAGGGTCTCTGCTGAATGCTGCTGCTGTTTCTTCTGGGAAATTAGTACTAGGAAGCTATGATAATAGGATTGACAGTAGCTGGCATAAAAAGACAGGGGGAATAGAGAAATACAGCATCAAAGATGAGGTCAAAGTGATTTTGCTCATCTTGGTGATGTTGTGGTATGTTGGGATTTTTTTTTTTTTGCTTGGTTTTGGTGTTTTTCAATAAATACTGAGGGAGAATTTAGGTTGAAGGATTATTTCAGGTGAAAGCCAGAACAGTGGCAGAGAAGGGTTTCCAATTTATGAATTGTCTTCCTGCTTTTGCGGAAGAGGTTGACTCTAGGTGAAAGATGCCCAGAAAAGGTGAATAGGACAGAGGTGGTGTTAAAAAGTTTTGAAAGGTCTGTATATTCCAATGAGGAGTGATAAACAGGAAAAGGATGTTGCTTGTGGTTTTTTTTCTTGTGCACTTAGTTTAATTGTAGCAATGTAGACATCCAGGAAAGCTCTGTTATGAAACCTATCATTTAAAAAAAAAAAGTCTATGTTTTTGGAGGCATTTGATTACATTTGCTGTAATGTTACAGTTCCTACACTTATAGAAAGAACAGTTACCATATAAACTGTTGCTATATTTATGTGTGTATAGCTCATAAAACAGTAGTCCACACCTGGACATGGTTTGAGCAGTGAATGGAAGGTAAGTGTGATGCAAGAGGAAATGTATCTCCTGAAGTGATCATAAATCTAAGAAGCTGTGGTCCAAATTCCCCTGCGTGTTAGCCCCTCAGGTGCTGTCACCCACTGTATGTGGAGACAGACCACCACCATTTTCTGTGGTCTTGGCTGCCATCTCGTCCCCACCCAGCGGTTCTCAATGTCTTGACCTCATTCTCTAATCCTTTGTAGGTGTTGCTTCCTCCATAAAATCTTTAAGAATTTAACCTGCAGTGGACTGAGGAGTGGAGAGTGATGGATATTGGGTAGGAGAGGAGATAATTGGAGGGGAGATTTGGAGTAGTTGTTGGTCTGTATTTTCATGTGTATAACTGGCAGGTAGTCTATGAGTTTATTACTTTTTTTTTTTTTTTAAAGGACAGCTTTTTTTAAGGTGTTGTGGATTTCCTATTGCGGGTTAAACGCTTGAAGAACAAGGTAATTGTATTGAAATATTGAATATAACTTAAAAATGTTTTTTCCTTTTTCTAGGATAACTGGACAGCTCTTATTTCAGCAGCTAAAGAAGGACATGCAGCTATTGTAGCAGAGCTACTCAATCGTAATGTCAGTTTGGAGCATCGGGATTTGGTATGTGTTGTCCTAGTGTAAAAATAAAATAGTTTTTAGTAAGAAGAACAATTTTGGGAGTTGGAGATTTTCAGTTCTGTAAAACAAATCAAAGATCTTTTATTCTTAAATTATATACTCAGTGCTGTTAAAATGGAAAAGAATATATATTTAAATACTGTTTTTACAGCTGTAAAATTGATGCTTTAGTGTTAATAAAGGCAACTTGTTTTCTAGAGCTGCTTTTTTCCTCTTAATTTGCTATGGAAAAAAGCTAAACTGAAGAACAGTTTGATTTTTGGGTGTGTTTTGTGTGGGTGGTTTTTTGGGGGGGGGGAGGTGGTTTGGTTTGGTGGTTTTGGTTTTTTTTTTTTGATGGTGGTGGCTTTTTATAAAGTATTCTGGTAAAATAAATGTTATTTTTTCCCAGAAAATGCCTGTCCATATTTACTTTTTCTCTGGACAACCTTGATTATTCATATAGCAGTCCTTGTTCTCAATATCCTGGAATTTGTTTTCTTTCATCTTTCCAAATGTTTTGTATGGGAAAGTGGGCGCTATAGTCCAGTCCACCTAAAGAATTACAGGAGTTGCTTACATGATTAGATGGTTAGATGCCTCTGAAGAGCTATAGACTTGTCTCCATTGACTGAAGAGGGAATTAGGTACCTGCAAGGACTAATTTTGTTCTGCTTAAGTTAGAGTATGGAAAACCACTAGAGGAGAGTTCAAGTGCTTCCTTTAATTGAAGTTCCACTCTGTCTGAAGGCTGAGGCATCTTACCACGTCCTACTAATCTAGCTTTTTCATAAGTGTAATGTTAAGCCATTAACACCACTGGCCACTACATGGCCAGCGGTTGATTTCTAGGCCTGTGTCAGTCTGAGAGGGATGTTTTACCTCCCCGAAAGTGTATTATAAAGAAATAAATAAAAATTGGGCTTACAGTTATCAGAGGCATACTGTTATTTTTAAAATGAATTTTGTTTACCTGACTTGTCAAATGCCTTAGATAGTGAAACCTCATTGTCTCCTAGTTTACAAGCTTAAATGAACACATCAATGCAGTCTGAAATTAATTGCTCTTATTACTCCCTTAAGAAGAGACATAGAATCATAGAATCATTGAGGTTGGAAAAGACCTCTAAGATCATCGAGTCCAACCGTCAACCCAACACCACCACCCACTAAACCATGTCCCCAAG
>NW_008795017.1:4857173-4871203 GCF_000699145.1 Aptenodytes forsteri
GGGAACACCGCTTGTGACCGGCCGCCAACTGGATGTAACTCCATTCACCACAACTCTCTGGGCCCATTTGCTTCTTTTCATGAAGAAGCAAATCATTACATAGTTACTTTATGAAGGCCAGCTGTCTGTTACACAAATCAAAAGTAAACCCTCCATGTTAATTGATTTGGATTCTAGTCTTTTGTTTTAAGATAATGCTTTCTTTTTGGTTTGTTTATCCAGTGATGGGATTCGTATGCACTTGAAGTCTGAATTGAGTGTTTACAGCAAATTCAGGAACATTTAGGACACGATATTCTCCCAAGTTTTGCATACAGCAGGAAGTTAGTACTTTTGTATGTGTGCTTATTATTTATCCTACATAAGTAGGATTACAAGGTTGTGTAGTCAATCCTTACTATGTTTTGGACTTGCAAAACAGTCTTAGGACAAATACAAAATGAAATAGAAGTCACTAATTAGGTTTCTAAAGAATATTTTTCAGTTTTTACATTTCTTTGAATTGTGCTTGCCAGGGAGGATGGACTGCCCTGATGTGGGCATCGTATAAAGGCCGTACTGAAGTAGCTAAACTGCTGCTTGAGAAGGGAGCAAATCCAAACATCACAGGAATGGTAAGTTTTAGTCTTAAACGCCCCCTCCTCCCAAATGTTTAAAGTCCTGAATTATACACTCATGTTATTATCTTTATTAAACATTTTGCATTTTTTTGCAATATAACATTAATCACTATATTTGATTTATAAATTTAATAATCTGATGCCAGCCACTGGTTTTTTTTAGTAATTTTACATTTTTTTAATTAAAGCAAATGAGTGTATAGCTCTTAATAAGATTCAAGTAGGAGAGGAAATAATAGAAAAGATAAGTAGTGTATCTAATGCTACTTGTATAACAACTGTTATTTTTTTGCATCTGTGGAATTTAGTGGAGTAACTAATGTGCAATTTAGAAACAATAATTTGTTTTAATTGTTTAATAATAGTTACCAAATGGGCTAGATTATATAAATATGTACCATACATGTGAGAGAGAATTAAAAAACTAAGATTTGAGATTTATTTCATTTTATAAGCATTTTCTATAAAAGTATAGGCATGTTGAAACTTGAATGAACGATTTGTTTATACTGTCAGCTCTCTGGTGTTTGAGGCAACAGTGAACAATCAAGGAAGAACACTAGTGACTTACCTTTCTGATTGTTGATTTCATCTGGTTTGCATATGCAGCTTCTGCATGCATGACATGACTGATCTGCAGTCCTGATTACTTAGGGATACTGCGTAGCTCTCTGTGGCTTCTCTCTTACATTAAAAATGTTTACATTAAGGTGAGGATGGATGTGATTTTTTAAACCTTGTTTAAGGAGTTATAAAACAAAATCGATTCAAAACAGTAGACATCTTCCTAGATATCATCTAGACAATGTACTAGGCAACAGTTATTGATATGTAGTTAGATTTATTTCTGTGTATTCCTTCTTCTCTGGGTTTATTGTCTCTTGGAGCATTGTGATCGATATTGTTCATGAAAAATAATTAAGACTATGATTTTATTTCTTTTTTTAATTCTAAGCAATACAGTGTTTATCCAATTATTTGGGCAGCAGGACGGGGCCACTCAGATATAGTACATCTCTTACTGCAACATGGAGCTAAAGTGAACTGCTCTGACAAAGTAAGTTATATTTATATAGTATTTAATTTCTTTAATGCTTGAAACATTTCTTGTAATAGTAAGTTTTATTAAAAAAATAAAAATCTGTGTGTTTGATTGTAGAAACACCCCCTGTTGTATTTTGCCCATGAGATTAGAATTAGTGTGCTAGAGTAAGTCATTATACTTGCAAGAGGTTTTTCCATAGTATGCTGAAGATGGTTGTGAACATTTATTTCATTGGAGCATATTTCTGTTTTCTAAGCTTTTGGAAACCTTGCTATCCTAGGTTGCATAGAAAAATAATTCTTACAGCCGTCATGTACAAAGAAAAAGTTAAAATGGCTTTTCAAATGCTTGTGTTAATTCACAAGACCAAATTATATCTTTATAAAACCTAAAGCAATAAAGTATAGGATGAATACTAGATTGTAAGGGATACTAAATACAGAGAGCAATAGATAAAATGGTATAAATGTTTTTGCAGTATGGAACCACCCCACTGGTTTGGGCAGCGAGGAAAGGTCATTTGGAGTGTGTGAAATACTTGCTGCAAATGGGAGCTGACGTTGATCAAGAAGGAGCTGTAAGTAACTGTTCATTTTCTGGTGATAGGGTGTGGGTACATATATCTGTGTGTCCTGTTTTATTTTATAATACAAATACCAAGAAATAAATGAAACAAGACGAAATGTTGATGTTGGAGTGTATTACTTTCCAGCTATTTGCAAACTACATGTGAGGATTATTTAAACTTCTTTGTGCCTTTTAATAAAAATATTACCTAACTAGGGAGTCGTATTGACAGTTGACACACTGTTATGTAAAGTGTAAATTTTAATGAACATAAATGAATTTAGGTTATTGTTCTCTGAAGGTTAACACTATTAAAATTCATTCTGTACCCAAGCCTGATATGTCAAACAACTTATTCCTCAGTGCTGTTTGAAAAGTAAATCACACACAAAGCATCTTTTGAAAATAATAATGGCTGGGGGGGGGGTTTTGGGAAAATCAAGCATCTTTTGAAAATAATAAATGGCTGTTGGCCTTTTCAGAAGTTGGAAATTTTTTAGAAGTTTTCAGCTGCATATTGTTTTTAAATAAAACAGATTTTAATTTTTTCTTGTATAAGACATTTAAAATGCTTGTCAAAATGAAAAAAAAAACCAGTAAAAATTAAGTGGAAAGTCTGGACAACTTTTGGTATTCCTATGATTATTTCTGAATTTCTTCAAAAAACCTCTTTGTGAGCGCTATTGGCAGACCTCGGTGCTCTGGTAGTACTACGTTCCCATATGACAAGAAAATTATTTTACCGTGTGTGTGACATTCAGGAGTTAGAATAAACTAATCTGAGCTTTACTGTTTGCATTTGAAGTGTTCTCTACTATAGTGTACTTAGTTTATTTCTTTTTCAAAAAAAGCATAGCAAGTACACTTTAAAACATAATACTGAAGTAACATTTGGATGATTAAGAAAGTAATTTCAGTGAGTGTTCTTTTGTTATTTAAACTGCTGATACAATGATTTCTATATCCACTGTACAATAAAATCTGTTGTTTTTGTTTAAAGAATTCTATGACTGCACTTATTGTAGCAGTGAAGGGTGGCTATACTGACTCAGTAAAAGAAATACTGAAAAGGAACCCAAATGTAAACTTAACAGATAAAGATGGAAATACAGCTTTGATGATTGCATCAAAGGAGGGACATACTGAAATTGTGCAGGATCTTCTTGATGCCGGAACTTACGTGAACATTCCTGATAGAGTGAGTAAATTTTCATCATAATTGTGGTTTTATATATATGTAATAGTAATAAATATTTAAGTACCAGTGTATGCAAATTTGTGGGTACATGATTTTTCTGGCTTTCTGATTTTTCTGCCACCTAGGGGTATTTTTCTGTATTGCTATTTTACAAGTATGTTAAGTGGCAAATGTTGCTGTATGAAGGTAAAGGATAAACTACAAACTACTCTTTATCTTTGAGATTCTTGCATTGTGAGTTTCCATAGAGCATGGAAATGATTTATGGTTTTATATTTGTCATATCTGTAACATAAGACTACTACTGAACTAACTTGCAGGTTTGGGGTGGGGTTTTTGTATATTAATACATGTGGTAGTGCTGTTAAAATTGTAAACCAATGGATATTATAAAAAAGAACATATTCCATTCAGCGTCTACCTTTATCTTTTACAATGAAACTTTTTACTAGGAAACTTGCATATATTAGAGGAAGACTTCAGCTCTGGGTTAATAAGACATGTAAATGTAGCTGTTGAAAGTTACGCTGTGTATCTGAGCTGCAATTGCATTGTTTAGTAGAGGCATGCAGTATGGGCAGCGACCAGAGCGTGAATCTGCTTGCTAGCCACTCAGGGATTTATTTGGTTGCTTATATATGTGCCTTGGACTGTCTGCGCTGTCCTCTTGATAGTCAGGTTTTTCTGAAGTGTCAGAGGCAGGCCGAGCACTGCACCCTTGGGGCTATAGATGGTTAGATACCTAAACTTAGGTGCCACTGTCAAGATCTGTGTTTTAATTCAGAGCAGTAATATGGTTTTGAGGCTGAATTCCCAATCCCTAAATTGAATTGCTTGGGGTTGCAGAGAAGAGAGGAAAATTTCCTAATATTTGCCTCATAATTTTAAAAGGATTTTTGGATGCATTTTCCTGTATTTCACGTGTCAGCTTAGTGTATTTCTCAGATGGTTACGTACTGAGCTGCAGTGTTGCATGTGACAAAAATTTGATGTCAGACACATACCAAAGCAAAACTTTTAATATTTAAGAAAATACATTGCAATCTCCCTTCCCACCTCTTCTGTTACAAAATTCTACAACTGTCTGCATTCCTGCGCTTTTAGGAAGGATAAATTACAGCTTTCAGTACAGCTGACTGTATTCCAAAAATACATCAAACAATGAGTATTCTTAGTTTCAGATGTTAGAGTAGGTTTTGATAAGGAAAATTTCTTGGTTTGCAGCCAGGTATGTAATGACTGTGATTGACAGGGGATCTACTACTACTGAGCTTTCTAACTGAATTCCACATCCCTGATTTAGCTATACTTTTATTTATTTTTCCTGTTTCATCATAAAAGAAGTATTAGGTAATTTCAGGATTTCATTTTCTGAAATTCTGACGTATCCTTAAGTGTGTTAAAATCAGCAGCCTTAAGCAGAATTGTAACTTTTTTTTACGTATATACAGTTCCATTTACCACAGCAAAATATTTTTTCTTTTGATCAGTTTGAGATAAAATCAGCCTTTTGCTTCTTTTCTTTATAACAGCATAGTGTATGTAAACAGGATAGCAGTCAAATCTGCACAAAAAAAAAGGGATAAAATTCTTTAAAATTCTTGAAGATCTTTTGTCAGCTGTGAAACATCTAAAGGAGACAGCCAACATTCTTGTCTGATTGTAAAGAGGTTATTACTGTGAGTAATCACTTGTCTGATTGTAAAGAGGTTATTACTGTGAGTGGTTGGTCTTCCTATGAACATAGAGAACAGCTGGATTTTTTTCATATTCGTTACTAATTTGTGCTGTTATTTTTTAGGATAGTGGTTTAAGCTGGACCTATTTTTGGGGTGTTTGCTTTGCCATAAATACATAATATTTCATCTCTTTGCAAAAAAAATATAAAAAATGGAGTCCAGAGTTTTTTCTTCTATGTACCTGTTTTTTGCAGAGATAGAACTATTTTCTGTATCTTTCTTTAAAATGAGTGCAATTTCTTAATGTAAATAGGCATAATGTATATTCTGAGGCTATAATTTATTCTGTGTTGCATTTCTTTTTGCTAAATAGTTTTCTTTCATTTTCATCTTCAATATTCTTTCACAATTTTTCTAGAGTGGAGATACAGTGCTGATTGGGGCTGTTAGAGGAGGTCACGTTGAAATTGTGAGGGCCCTGCTCCATAAATACGCTGATATAGATATCAGAGGTCAGGTAAGTACAACAATGTAAATGTTAGAGTAGTTCTTAAATAGGATGTGAATTTGAATATGTGTTTCTAAAAACAGGGCTTTAAAAACTTGCTCAGTCTGCTGTGTAGGAAACTCAGATTCCCATCAAACATTAAAAATACATCATGTTGCTGTGCAGTTTTTAAGATATTAAGACATATGTAATTGTAATGACTTGTTAAGCAGCATTTTTTTCAGTTAATTTGTATAATCGTTGAAAAGCAAAAGATGTAAATTGAACTTACTTCATCTGCACTACTGAACAGATTTAAAATAATGAAATACTTAAAAAGTCCCTTAATATTATTATTTTAATACTTAATATTTTAAATTTTATATCAATATATTAAAATACGATACACCTTAGATTGTATCTGTTGTCAGTGCAGTTCTGTCACTGTGTTTGGTTGGTTCTTGTCTCCTTCACTAACTTCCTTTCTCACGTTAAGCAGTGTTGTCAGTGATTTCCATGTTTTCTACCTACCCCTTCTTTTTTTGTCCTTTGACTAAGGTATTGTTTTTATTCTTCTACCGAAAGCTCTCTGACTCAGCATGGTACTTGTTTTCATTGTTACATTCAACTTGCTTTCTTTTGCTTGAAGCTATTCAAATCACTCCGCTCGCAGGCACACATGGTCTGCCAAGTTTGAACACAAAACTACCAAGTCACCAAGAGCTGCAAAGATCGAGTGCCTGCTATTGATGCAGAGACTCTTTGAGAAGCCAAGAAGCTTTTAGTTTGGAGAAAAAGTAGTGTTCGAATCTCTTCCTCTAACCTGCCAGTGGAAACCTAGAATTGTGTGTCTCAGCTTCTTGCTGACATAGGTCTGAAAATCTGGAGCTTTTCAACATTTTGATATGACCAAGGCAATACAGAAACAGCAAGAGGACCCAACCTGCTCGGGGGTGGGGAAGCTTGTGACTTCTGGCAGCGTGAGGGTGTCTGTATAGCCATTTGCAGCGGTTAATCTAGAGAATACCTTTGTGGCCTTGTTGACACAGCAGGAGTGAGTGCCATCAGAGGAGGACTCTGGCTGTGTGCTTCAGATCTTCAGATTAGGACCAGCAGTATCAAAATTGGTGATGAGCACTAGTGTTTAGCAACTCCCCTGCTGTTCGGCACTGCAGCACCTGTCTGCTAGCCAGACCTGTTCTGGGGAGATTTGCTGCCTGCCCAAATCTGTGATGTTCCAGAAGGATTGCTGAGTCTTGTCCAGCCTTCCAGCAACTGTGTTCCATGCTGCTCATTCATTCATATGGGCCCGAGTCAGGGGAGACCTTAAGCAGATAAAACGTGACTACAGGGCTCTGGGAGCTAGTGTTGGGGCAGTGGGGGGACTCAGCTGGTGTTCTCCTCAGCCCTTCTGGTAAGGGGGAAGGGCCCAGCTGGGAACATCAGGCAGAGCAGTGCCTGGCTGTGCAGCTGATGTTGCTAGCGAGGAGTCAGCTTCCTCAGGCTGGTGTTTTGTTGGAAGCCACCTGACTGAAGGGCGGAGGACATGAAACCCAGGTGACCAGAGGGGAAAGAAATCTTAGTGACCAGGCTTGTTAAACTGTCGAGAAGGGGTTTAAACTCAGTTTGCCGTGGAGCCCACGAGTGGGAGAGGAAGAGCTGCAAATGAAAGAAGCGAGCAAGGGAGAAGGCTGCAAGGGGGACTTTGACATTCCTGCTTAGAAGCAGGTGCGTGTTCAGAGGCTTTTGTTAAAATGTCTCTACACAAGTGTGCATCTAACAGAAAGAGCTGTGGTGCAGTCACTAGGCTACAAAAAGATTGTAGGCCTAGAGACTTCCTGGGACAGTACACGTCGCTGGGGAAAAAAAAAAAGATGACACAAGCAGATTTGTAACTATCAACCATTCCCCCTGGTTCAGTTATACAATGTATGGCTGATCTGCATTCTGGTACTTTGTGTTGACCTTCCTGTCCATCTACTTTTACAGCTTTCCAGCTTGCATAGCCTGTTTTTAGGCTAGCCAACCAGTTCAACAGTCTTATTAGGCTATACTGTAAAATTGAGAACAAAATGGAAGTTTTTTTTAAAAGCCTGGAAATGGTTAGCACTTCCATGTTCTAATAGGAGAGAAATCTTTTTTTTAAAAAAAAAAAAAACAAACCCCGCAGAGAAACATGACTTACATAATAGGGGTAAAAAAAGACAACACTGGAAAAAGTTGTTTTATTTCATTAGAAAACTTGTATATTTGAGTTACAACTGAGTACTCATGTAGTTTTGGAATCTGTTTCAAGACAGGTTGAATCTACTCGGATTGTTAAAGCTCTTAATATATTTTGCGCAGGTTTTTAAAATTGATTTGTGTTCTCTAGCCAGATTTCCATTCCCCCCCCGAGTTCTACTGGTGTGCCAATTAGATTTGGTGGTGTTTCCCTTTGCCCTGAGCTGTGCTAAAATTTGCTGTATTATGTGCTGTTTTCAATATAGGGGTTGTACTTTATATACTGTTTTTGAAATTAATCTAACTGAATGAAAGTACCGTTAACATTTAATACTCTCTTCTTTTCAGGATAATAAAACTGCTTTGTATTGGGCAGTTGAGAAAGGAAATGCTACAATGGTGAGGGATATCTTGCAATGCAACCCTGATACTGAAACATGTACAAAGGTAACGATTAGAATTTTAATTGAATTGCTTTGTTTAACATCTGTTCTTTTCTCAACTCCTGTGTGATGTTAAGATCATAATACCAAATTTAGTTTTTGTGAAGTGTTGGTACCTTGCACACTGTAAAAAAAAAAAAAACAACCCAAAAAACTTTTGAAATACGGAATTTATTTTCAGCAATGGTAATGTCCCCTTTGTTGATAAACATCACCTACTACTAAAACTCATTAGCGGGGAAAGTGAGGATACTTTACCTCAGCATCATTGACATGACGAGCAATAAGGATTAGAGAGCAGGTGCTACTGGAAACTCAGGAAGGAGGTTTCTGACACTAGTAAGCATGAAAGTTCAGACTGCCGTTTATTGCATGTGCAGGAATAAAAAGAATAGAGGTAGTAGTATGTACAGCAGTGAATTACCTCTTCCATGAGTCTCTTTTCAAATATCTTGTATTATATCTGAATCTTGTCTTTCTCTGTTTGACACCATTATTAACAGAAATGTATTTTGTTCTGTGATTCTAATCAATATAGAATACAGGGTCTGTGATACTTTTTCAATAACACGTGCGCTGAAGTGTTGTTACTTGCACGGTAACATAATTAATTCTCTTAAAAGTTTGGGATTTAATTTGTTACACTATCACTGGTTTTTGCTTGTTTTTGAGTATACAGAGAAGATCTTTTTATTAGGCCTACTTTTCCCTTTTAGGATGGAGAAACACCGCTTATAAAGGCAACCAAGATGAGAAATATTGAAATAGTAGAGCTTCTTCTGGATAAAGGAGCTAAGGTCTCTGCTGTAGACAAGGTAAAGAATATTTGTTTGTTTACTTTAGTATATTTAATCATTTTAGTTTTGCAGCAGAATTTTGTAGTGAGCTATCAAGACTAATACAGAAAGTTTCCCATACGCTTAATAATTAAATAGACCATAATACTTAAATGCTTAATCTCCCAGATGCTTAATAATTGAATAGATCGAATACTTAAATATAAATTAATTCCCACCATTAAGATATTGATTTTTTGTTTGTATTAAGGTGCTTTTAGTAATATGAAAAGAAAAAATTCCATGTCAGAAATAAAAATTTCACAGATAAGAATACTAATTGTTAATACACTTGAAAAAGAGCATAGAGAATGGTTGTTATTTATCACTGATGTTTGTTTTTGATTAATAGACATTAAACTAAGCAATGCCAAGGACAAATACAACAGTTTGTTGCTGTTCTCTTATGCATTACCTACTTTGACTGTAAACCTTTTAAATACAGGAACATTTATTTGATAGTTTTTTAACCTCTTAGTATTACATTTAGGGCAAATAAGTAATAATGTTGATTTGATGTAATAAGGAAACTTTTACTGGAAAGCTTTTTGGAGAAGTCTGTTGGAGAAGTCTGAGCAGACATTGAAATAATTCTAACAAGCAGTATCTCTTGTTCCAAACAAGTGTCTGAATTTGCTAGTAGACACTTGTTTCTAAATAGAGACTACAGTTTTCATGAACCTTAAGATATTATTATAAACATTTAAGAAAGAAGATAGTGCCATAGATTTAGCATTATAAGAACTGCCTTTTCACACGTCTTTTCTGAAACTTTTGTAATGCTTTTTCGAGGGGAAAAAATGCTTGCTGTAAGGTGTTAATGCTGTTGAGAATACCTTAAGATGTATTTCAAGTAAATAAGGCATCTGAAAAGATGTGGAACATATGGTCTGTTCATAATCTTAGGAATTCATGTTAGATATTACTAGTTTTTCACTTAATTGCAGAAAGGAGATACTCCACTTCATATTGCCATTCGTGGAAGAAGCCGTAAACTTGCTGAATTACTCTTAAGAAATCCAAAAGATGGTAGATTGCTTTATAGACCCAACAAAACAGGAGAAACACCTTACAATATTGACTGTAGCCACCAGAAGAGTATTTTAACACAGATATTTGGAGCCAGTATGTATAAGTATTTAATTTTTTTTTTTTTAAATCACTTGTATATTGAGAGTTGAGTTCATTCAATTCTGTATTGAAAAGTGGTAACCGTTTAGGTTTTTTAATGTTGCAACTAATGGGAGAGCTTTAAAAAAAATCAGTTGGCAAAAAATTAATTATTCTAAAAGCCTAACAAATGTCAAATGTACCGTTTAGTTTTGACTTTTGACATTGGATACTGTGCGACTTCTGTTGATCGTTTTGTTTTTATTTTGATCTTGCTTGTGTAGGAATTATTTTCTTGCTGTGACTTGCTGTGATTGGGGTTTTTGTTTGAATCTTTTGTTGTAAGCTCTAATGGTTTTGATAATTATATAACATTTGGGTGGATGATTTTTGTTTTGTTATTTTTATTAAATTACTGAAAATATTTTATAATTAATTTTATTAATAATAATAATAATTTTTTACTTAGATCTTGCTTGTGTAGGAATTATTTTCTTGCTGTGACTTGCTGTGATTGGGGTTTTTGTTTGAATCTTTTGTTGTAAGCTCTAATGGTTTTGATAATTATATAACATTTGGGTGGATGATTTTTGTTTTGTTATTTTTATTAAATTACTGAAAATATTTTATAATTAATTTTATTAATAATAATAATAATTACTATTTGGATTCCTTTGAACAAGAATGTATAATGTATACCAATAATAACAGCTATTATATGGGAGGAGTATATATACAAATATAGGTGAACCTGTCATGATTTTATGTATGAAAATTGTCATATTGAAGAGATTTCTTAAAGCAAAGTTCTGTAACATAGTATTCGTATTA
Organism: Aptenodytes forsteri; assembly: GCF_000699145.1. Taxonomy (NCBI): domain Eukaryota; kingdom Metazoa; phylum Chordata; class Aves; order Sphenisciformes; family Spheniscidae; genus Aptenodytes; species Aptenodytes forsteri. Next base: position 4,868,213 of record NW_008795017.1, read on the forward strand.
CAGGACACTTGTCTCCCACGGAATCTGACGGTGACATGCTGGGTTACGATCTGTACAGCAGTGCTTTGGCTGATATTCTGAGTGAACCAACCATGCAGCCACCTATCTGTGTAGGCTTATATGCACAATGGGGAAGTGGAAAATCTTTCCTGCTCAAGAAACTGGAAGGTGAAAGTTGATTTAGCCTTTTCTGTAGGTTCAAATCTATCTATGAAAAGCATCGCGTGGGAGTTACTAGTTTTTGCGACAGCCGTTGGTCCATGTAATATTGTATCCAGTCTCTGTTTCTGTGATGAAAGGATTTAAATTTTAGTGTGGTCAGTTCATCCATACGTTGCTTTGTTCATTTATACAACGTCAAGACAGTCTTTAAGTGTTGCTGTCTATCGTCCTGTGGGTTTCCTGCAGCAGTGAATCTACCCTTTAGGTACTGCTGAAAGTATGGCTGCTGAAATATGCCTTGCTGGGAGTATTTGTGTGTCAAATCAGGTTCAGACCTCTTGCTGCAGTATTTATTTATTGTGCCTCCTATGTGTCATCATACAATTTTTTTGAAGTTTAAGAACAAATTCCAGGCTATTAATATTTTTTTCTCTGTAGCATATTTTCTCTGCGTCTAGTTTTCTTCCCCTTTCCCCTTATTTACTTTGAACTTCTTGAACTTTCTGAAATGACAGAGGAAGGCAAATGCAGTATATGAAGAGAGTCAATATTTTTCACAGTGGAAATAGGCATCTTATTTACAGTTTTAGCTTTTCCTAACAAAGGATATTTTTCTGAGATGTCTCAGTATAATTCAAAATACTTTTACCAGTCTTGATGTTTCTTACTTTCTGTGACTTCTATGTTTTTAAAATCTTCTATATTAGTCAAAATGGGGTCTCTGCATTCATTTTGTTCACCTCATGCCCCATGTCATAAACGAAAAGTGGTGTGTGTTTTTGACTGTGATGTTTATTGTGGATGAGCTCTTACGTTTTTAAAACACTTTTTCAGTATTTTCTTCCTGTTCCTCGTTCATCTTTTTATGCTGGATTGTGTATTTAATGTTCCTTACTCAATATATCCTAAATAAGTTTTTTCAGGAATTCCTGTTTTAATAAATATGAATCAACAAACAGAAATAAATACTGAAGCCTTTACATTGTACTGTTATATCTGGCTATTTGAGGAACGTGGTCCAGATTTCAATGGTGGAGGTTTTGGGGGTTGGGTTTTTTTTGACAGATACGGTGGATTTCTTTTTCTTGGTGTCATAAAATATGTTTTAAACTTTTGAAGGAGGATAGGAAATGGCATGGCTTTTAATATGCCTTTAAAAGTACAAAATCTGCAGCAAACAGTGCAAGTATTATGTATTTAAATGGTTTCATTCATTGCATGGATGAAAACTTAGGGTTTTGCCCTAATGTTTGAAGAAGAATTCAAGCATCATTGTCTTTTCCCTATTACTGATCCAAAATAAGAAAAGTTACATAGCCTAGTGAAAAAGTGTTTCTTTTCAAAGATGGTCATTGTAATACCGTTTTTGATTTCTGTTCTAGAATGATTTAACATGTTAACTGGTCTTTGTCTCTTTGTTTTAGATGAAATGAAGACTTTCGCAGGACAGCAGATTGAACCTCTGTTTCAGTTCTCCTGGCTTATAGTATTCCTCACACTTTTGCTGTGCGGAGGTTTGGGTTTATTGCTTGCTTTCACAGTGGATGCAAAGCTTGGAATAGCAGTGTCACTCAGCTTATTAGCAGTTCTCTACATTTTTTTTGGTAAGTCTTATTTTATATGAAGTTTGTGAAGGTTTTTATCTATTTTTGGAATTCATTATTGTTCGTAGACAAGCTTTGTGATTCAGAAAAAATACTAAATGTTTTTGTAGAAAATAGGACCCCTTCAGACCCTTTCCTTATGTATTGCATGTAATTTGTGAGAGGGCATTCTTGAAAACAAAGAAGAATTTTGTATATTAACTTCATTATGTTACTCTTTCCATTCTCATTTTTAGCCGTAACCGTTTAAAAAATCATTCAACTCATTTTACGCATCTCCATGCCTTATCTGTTCAGACTTCATGGTTCTTTCAGTTGTGAACATTGACTAAAATACAGCCATAACATCTTTTTTAATTTTTAATGTTTTAGCTGTAATTTACTTTGGTGGCCGAAGAGAAGGTGAGAGCTGGAACTGGGCCTGGGTGTTAAGTGCAAGGTTGGCAAGACATATTGGATATTTAGAGTTGCTTCTCAAACTCATGTTTGTGAACCCACCGGAATTACCAGAGCAAACCACTAAAGCTTTACCTGTCAGGTTAGTTATTTCATTTATTTACTCTTGAATGAATAATTCAGGTTCACTCTGATACTTTTCAAACTTGTGTGTATTAATGTGTATGTTTATCTTCCTATGAAAAGCTGTTGAGATTCCTGTTTGAAAAACAGTGGCCCTAGAAGATCATAGAATAGTTTGGGTGGGAAGGGACCTTTAAAGGTCATCTAGTCCAACCCCCCTGCAATGAGCAGGGACGTCTTCAACTAAATCAGGTTGCTCAGAGCGCCATCCAACCTGACCTTGGATATTTCCAGGGATGGGGCATCTACCACCTCTCGGGGCAACCTGTGCCAGTGCTTCACTACCCTCAGCATAAAAAATTTCTTCCTTATATCCAGTCTGAATCTACCCCTTTTAGTTTAAAACCGTTACTGCTTGTCCTGTCACAACAGGCCCTGCTAAAAAGTTTGCCGCCATCTTTCTTATAAGCCCCCTTTAAGTACTGATAGGCTGCAATAAGGTCTCCCCGAAGCCTTCTCTTCTTCAGGCTGAACAACCCCAACTCTCTCAGCCTTCTTCAGAGGAGAGGTGTTCCATCCCCCTGATCATTTTCATGACCCTCTTCTGGACCCGCTCCAACAGGTCCATGTCTCTCCTGTGCTGAGGGCTCCAGAGCTGGACGCAGGACTCCAGGTGGGGTCTCACCAGAGCAGAGTAGAGGGGCAG
>NW_008795017.1:4871230-4892267 GCF_000699145.1 Aptenodytes forsteri
TTGGCCTTCTGGGCTGTGAGCGCACATTGCTGGCTCATGTCCAGCTTTTCATCCACCAGTACCCCCAAGTCCTTCTCGGCAGGGCTGCTCTCAATCCCTTCATCCCCCAGCCTGTATTGGTACTGGGGGTTGCCCCAACCCAGGTGCAGGACCCTGGGTAGGTAGTTAATCATGTAGTTAAATTTTTCAGTGTGAAGAAGATAGTTGTGTTTTCAAGAAAAACTCTGTGCTAAAGTTGGTGAAAGTTACTGCTTTTTAGTATTAGGGGTTTTGACTATCATACTAATAAAAATTTGTAACAGGCAAAATAAGAATTTAGTTTTTTGGTATAGCTTACTGTGTATTATGTTTAATGCTTGTTTCTCTGAAAACTTCTGTTAAGGTCTTTTTCCTCCCCTCTCTACTCCCCTCCCCTCCCCTCCTTCTCTTTCCTGTAAATAGAGCATCAGACTGCTCAAAGCTTCTAGTTTACCTGAAAGCAAGAAAATTTATGCCATGTGTTTTATAGTTTTGTTTATTCCTATTGTTTAGAGACTTGTATTTTAGCCTCATAGTGCTTTTATGTGATCTTGTTCTTCTGTATTTTTTTTTTAATCCTCCATAAATATTTGAAAATAGCTCAGAATGCAATTTTAAAAATACTTGTCAATATTATGTTTTGGCATCGCAAAGATATTTTTGTGTTTTTACTGCTGTCTGAGGTGCCATTTGGGATGTGATCATTTTTATCTTTTTAAGAAATCATGTTTTAGAATAGGAAGTGGGGCAAAGAAGAGGTTGATAACAGGAGAAGAAATAAAGAAATAAATACTTAAATTCCATGTAGAGTTTAAAAAAAAATTAAGTATTGCAGTATTTTACATTTTGTGCCACTTGAAAAAACTTTTAGCTGCAGAGATGCAGGAAGATTTTTGTTTTGGTTGCCAGAAAATACTTAAAGCTTTCTAAAGTGTACAAAATACATGTTTTTTCTCTTTCAGATTTTTGTTTACGGACTACAATAGACTGTCCAGTGTAGGTGGAGAAACTTCATTGGCTGAGATGATTGCTACCCTGTCTGATGCATGTGAAAGGGAATTTGGTTTCTTAGCAACAAGGCTATTTCGAGTTTTCAAGACAGAAGATACACAAGGTTTTTATTACCTGAATGACATTTCCGATTATTCCATTTCAGTGCGCTGTTTTCAGGATTTCTGTTTTTCACATTAGAAGCTCTTTTTAGAAACTGTTACAGTTTACAGAAATTTGTACGGAAGAGGAAACTCTTCATATTGTTTTGGAGAGAAAAATGCCCTGTTTTCTTTGCTCATCTTGATTTTATTAAAATCATAAAGGAATATCTTCTGTGAAATATAGTTTTCAGAAGTGTCAATGGAAGTGTGTATTACATCCTTTTAGATGCAGCATGGTATTTTTCCGTAGCAATTAAGTCATTGTGTCCGAGTCAGATAAAGGGAAAAGTATACTTTTGTGTATAAGTATTTATATTGCTAAGAGTATTTTTCCTAGCAATTAAGTCATTGTGTCCGAGTCAGATAAAGGGAAAAGTATACTTTTTATAAGTATTTATATTGCTAAGAGAAGTTTTTTTTTAGTTTATTAGATTTTAATTCAGAGCTTTTATGAATGACCACTACTTATTCTTGGAAATAAGAAATGTATAGAACATGTTGGTCCAAAGCCATAAATTGCTGTGATCAGTGCTGGTAGGATGGGATGAAATACTCCTACTTGATCCAAATGGTTCAGAAGTGTCAATGGAAGTGTGTATTACATCCTTTTAGATGCAGCATGGTATTTTTCCGTAGCAGTTAAGTCATTGTGTCCGAGTCAGATAAAGGGAAAAGTATACTTTTGTGTATAAGTATTTATATTGCTAAGAGAAGTTTCTGTTTAGTTTATTAGATTTTAATTCAGAGCTTTTATGAGTGACCACTACTTATTCTTGGAAATAAGAAATGTATAGAACATGTTGGTCCAAAGCCATAAATTGCTGTGATCAGTGCTGGTAGGATGGGATGAAATACTCCTACTTGATCCAAATGGAACAAACTTTTTTCTTCTGCCCCATCTGTAGATTTCTGAAAAAAATATGCAGAACAGAGTATGATGTTTTGAAGAAAGGGAGTTCTTATTCCTCATTGTTCTTTCTCAGATTCACTGAATGTTCTTTATGAAAGTGATATGTGGAGTTTTTCACCCTTGTTTCCATATTAGACATTCTGCAGTTCTCCTTAACCTCAGTGAAACAGCTTTTATGGTGCTGTAATTTCTCCCAAAATTGACTTGAGAATGGCAGCGTAGTGCTGGCTTCTTGTGATTATTTGCAATAATCATCATTTCCCTTTCATTTGTAATCCTACATTTCTCTTGTATTCCTTGGCTCGGTTGCCTTCCTGTGCTCTTCCTAATTACCTAATTGATTATTATTTTTTTAATTTTATCTATTTGATGATCTTGCACATCTTCTCCTTGTCTCCAGATGTTTGTAGGTCTAGGGTCATAGGTTTCTTGTCTCTAGATGTTCATAGAAATTCCATATAGGTTTCTTTTTAATTTCCTGTATTTCTAATTGTTTTTATGTCTGTAAACTCACAGACAAGCCCATTCAATTGCCATTTCATTGTTGATGATTCCTAAGTCTCTCTCTAATCCAGTTCTATCTCTTTCTAGCTAGAGGAAGCTTACATCCTACTTCAAAATGTCTAGAACTGAATGTAATTATAACTGAGCTGTTATTCTTCTCTTCTTGCTTCTCACTCCTGTCATTATGCATTTCTGTTGCTTTGTCCTGTATCACAATCCGATCTGTCACATACGTCCGTAATGTGAAAGACCTTTCCAGCTCATACCCCGGTCTAGAATATAAAGCACGGGCTGTGTATAAACCTTGGATATTCTTTCCATGTAGCATATTTAAAATTCGATTTTTCCGTTCCGGTTCAAATACTGATTTTTAGCTGTCATCATTTTGCATCAGATTATTGCTATGTTCTGTTCTTTGTTATCAACAAACGTGTACAGAAGATATGAATCTTCTAGATGTGTACACCACTAGATGTGTACAGATCCTAAAGGCAGAGGCTGCTACTTTGGAAAAAAGCTATGTCTTTGATCGCTGCTTTAGCTGTGCTAACCTTCAACTGCAATATTTCTTTGTCTTTTCCTTATCAATCCAATTGAAGCCAGGAGATCTATATTCTCTTCTGAGGCCCTTGTGATCTGTCCAAACCTTACATACTACAGTCCTCCCTTGTTTGTGTATGTTTTAGCATGCAAGAAAGGATAGTCTCACGTTGTAGCTTGCAATTTTGATTTAGTTCTCCAATCGCACCATTACTATTAGATTATGTAAGTATCATGTTTCTGTTTAAAACTGAGTAGTTACCGTACTGTTTTCCTAGGATTTACTTGCATAAATACACTTTACTGAGAGATGTCATAAAAGGGATGATACCACTGATATGAAATCTATTTAATAAAGATCATTTCCATCCAGTGCGGATTTCTTGAAACAATGGAAATAAACTGAAGATTAAAGGAATATCTCGGCTTCATAATTACCAAGAATTTTGGCAAATTTTTTTCACATGTTTGCGACTGGATGGTAACACTGCAGTAACCTTTTGTGCAAGTTAGTGTTTTATGAGAAGTGTGCAAGTTAATAGATTTTGTACTCACTTGTAATTACATTTTACATTCATTTTAACAGCAAATACTTGTTTCCTAGGTAAAAAGAAATGGAAGAAAACTTGCTGTCTCCCATCCTTTGTGATTTTCCTGTTCATATTGTCTTGTGTTGTTTCTGCAATTGCCCTGCTGGCAATTTTTAATGTAGAACCAGCCAACATGACAGTGAATGTTATTCTTATATCAGTTACCTGTGTTGTTGGTTTGGCCTTTATCTTGAATTGTCGCACGTGGTGGCAAGTGATGGATTCAGTTTTGAATTCTCAAAGAAAACGTCTTCACAATGCTGCCTCCAAGCTTCACAAGTTGAAAAGTGAGGGGTTCATGAAGGTAAGCATTTATATGAATTGGCTGTTAAAAGAATTGAAACAAAACCCCAAACGTATAGCCTTCTTAAGGTGGGGCACCATTTATTTAATCAGGCCAAGCCTTGCAACATTAGAATGAGCATGGTGAGTTTTTACTGAAGGGAACACTTCTGTTCCACTGGTAATTATGCTTAGTGTACGAGATCTGTCTGTTAATTTGGATTAAGTTTTCAGTTTCTAATTTTATTTTTGCTAGGAGCAAGGTACTAGGAAAACAATTGTTCTAAATGATCAGTATTTAGTAAAAGGTTACTTCAGATCATAAGATTAGAAAGAATAACTTTTAAGATATTCTAAAGGTGAAAAACCAAGCCTAACTGTCTGCAAGACCTCTTTACTAAGAGAGGAATGAGAGCACTGAAAGAACATTCCAAAACAGTTCACATATTTCATGAAAAATGATAGAAAATACTGTTGTTTTGCTGGGTTGTATCTAAACTAATAAAAAATGTACCCATCAGGCTGTCATCGAATATCCTGTATGCTCCTATTTGAAAATAAACATTAGCATCATGATGGTTACCTCTGTAGATTACAGCTAGTACGTTGTATAACAATATATTGTGCAAATATTTTTGTAGCACAGAACACCTTCTCTTTGTCTTGCTACTGTGTTTCTTGACAGTTGTTTTTTGAGTGGTATTTATCTGGCATAACTTCAGCCATTTAGGAGTTAGGTTCACCCTTTTCAATCAAAGGAGAGAAGTGGGTATTTCTGGAGAGTTATTCATATGACTTATGTGATCTTAATGTGCACATTCAAGATGAATCTAGTGGTGAATAGATCAGATTTTAATGTCTGTTAGTTGCTGAAATTAGGGCAGGTGAATTCCACCTGTGTTTCTATATTATGGGTGGTTGTTAAATGTGTAACTTAATGTTGAAAAACTTAAAAAATCTTCAGATTGCATATCCTGAATAGGAATGAGTGAGCATTGGAGTAATAGCATAATTTGCTTGGCTGAAAGGCAGGTAGAAAATTTTAGTGTACATTTTATGCAAAGCAATTTTTGAGGATTAGCTGAAGCTACAAATACTCTTTTGTTTACTCTTGAAATACTGATTTACAGTGCATAAATATTACTTTCTTTTTAAATAACATTGTAATGGAATTTAAATAAGGATAGTTTGTTACATTAAAGTGGAATATGCGGTTCTGTTGTACATTTTTGTGCAAATAGGAAATTAAAATTTTGGAAGTGACATTTTAGGACTTTCGCTTTGGGTATTTAGAAGTGTTTATTTTTTAATCTTACTGAAGTATTTTTGGGAGAAGTAGCAATCTACAAAATGAATTATATGCATTTTTGTGAGTTTTAAGTGATACAGAGATGTCTTTTCCTTCCTTGCTTTTCATTTTTATAGGTTTTGAAATGTGAAGTGGAACTGATGGCCAAAATGGCAAAAACCATTGACAGCTTCACTCAGAACCAGACAAGGCTTGTTGTAATTATTGATGGATTGGATGCTTGTGAACAGGACAAAGTTTTACAGATGCTTGACACTGTGAGTTGGATCATTTTATAAAGTTGATCTCTGTATCATCTGGATGATCTCTTCCATAGATGAGCTCAGATACATACAGTTACTGTGTGTTTTCTGTAGAAAGAAGGCATGTGTACAGAGTCTGTGTGTTGTAGTCTTTTAACGTTTGTGTACGTTGGCATAACTGTAATACTAAAAGCAATGGGTTTTAAAAGTTGAAAATTAAATCCCAGTAGGACCGTATATGTTAATACTTGTGAAAAGTTTTGAAATAATCAGATGTAAATTATTGAAAATTAATATCCTGTTGAAACAAACTTACAATGTTTGGAGAGTTTTTCATACTTACTTTTGAAGTACTTTAGATGAAAAATACTTAAATGCTAAATATTTGGGGGGGCTAGGACATTACTGCATGATACTTTCTTGGTGATGACTTCCACTGTAACTACTCCTGCTAATTTGTCAAGTATGCTTATTTCTAATTGTGGATAAGTTCCTAACATTAGATATCTCATATTGAAGAAACTGATATCTCTATACTTCTCTTGTCCTTTCAAGTTTATAACTCGAACAGAATGAATATAAAGTGTTGAGTCAGACGTTCAAATGATCCATAGTTACTATTGATTATTAATTATTGTTAACAAGGTGTACTGTCTACTTTTTTACAGGTGCGAGTCTTGTTTTCGAAAGGCCCATTTATTGCTATTTTTGCAAGTGACCCACACATTATTATAAAGGCTATTAACCAGAATCTCAACAGTGTTCTACGTGATTCAAACATAAATGGACATGATTACATGCGAAACATAGTCCATTTGCCTGTTTTTCTGAATAGCCGAGGGCTTAGCAATGCAAAAAAACTGATGGTAGCTTCAACAACCAATGGGGATATTCCTTATGCAGATAATGCAGGTGAGGTTATGCAGGAGGATGATATGAAAGTTACAAAACCAATGTTACAAAAATCTGGTTTTTGGAACAAACTATTTAAATAATTGGCAGATCATTAGTGTTATTTATAGATCAGTCAAATGTATATGAATGGAGAAAATGTTTGTTTTCCTTTCCATAGGATTGCATGAAGAAGTTGACAGGAGAGTGTCTCAGAACAGTCTTGGAGACATGACCAAGCTTGGTAGCAAAACTGCTCTCAATAGGCGGGTGAGAAAGATTTTTAGACTAAATGGAGATACTGGTAATACCTTTTTTCTTTTCTATTCTTTTCTTTTTTCTTTTACATTTTTAATGATGTCAACTTGGAAGACTTACCAAACCATTCTTATGAAATTAATATAAATGATTCATGTAGGAAAAGTACATTCTTAAATCAGTAGGCTGATGCTCTATCGAAGAGGAAAAAGTTTGCTTGCTCACCAAAGCGTTCTTTTCCACAAATACTTAAATTCAGCTCTCTGTGAATGCTGAGATGATACAGCATACTGGTAGTAGCTGTGACCTATGTATGTATATTTTGGATTTTTGTGTATAAGCCCGGTATCACTTGATCACAGGATGTTGCAACAAGGGGCAGTAATTGAGCAAAACAAGGAATTTAGAATATTCTAGTACTAGACTTTACTGCAACATGTCCACCGCACTTTCTTTACTGCTTTCTGTTCTGTTTTCCCATCTTTATGTAAAATCAGAAAGTGTTGAATAAAAGATACCTAGGAAGCAGTGAAAAGCAACGCAGAGTCTGAGGATTCTGAGGTTTTTGAGCAGCCATAGGTAGAGACTTGGGGAGCTTTCTAGCAGAGGAAACTGATGTTCACTTTAATTTTAAAATGTAATTAGTAAATGGATGGCATTAACTTTTTGTAGAGACAGTAGGAAATGATGATGGCAGTGGTGGAATTAGTAACCTTTTTACAAAATATCTCACTGTGTCACTTGATTTTGCCCTCTCTATTTTGCCCTCTCAGAATTGGCATGGAAGTAAAATGTGTAACTCTTACCAGTTCTTGGCTTATATGGAAATCACGTTCAGCTGTTACACAGCTAAATCAGAATTAAATTCTGGTAAATATTTTTATGGTATTTCATGTCGACCTCACAGACACATATTCACAAAGGTTCCAACTTTGTAATCAAGTAAAACTGAAGTATTTTAAATACATAAAAGTTTTTGATACTAATCAGTATTCCTTGCTTTTTGTATCATTATCAGGATACTTACCGAAGACGCCAGATGCAACGTACCATTACCCGCCAGATGTCTTTTGATTTGACCAAGCTGTTGGTTACAGAGGATTGGTTCAGTGATATCAGTCCTCAGACCATGAGAAGATTGCTAAATATTGTTTCAGTGACAGGTAAGTGTGGCATGTTTGTGTACGATAAACAGTATTGTGTTTTGGTTGCTTGTAGTTACACTCAGACTTTTTAGTGTGTAAACTAAATTTAACAAGTCAGTCCATGTGTTGATTTTGAAAATCCTTCTGAAGCAAACTCTTTTAGAGTGCAAGCAAAGATTATAGTCTGTTCTATGTAGAATTAAAAAAAAATAAAAATATTTGTTTGTTGTTTCATTGACTTCAGTTGGGAGGCAAATTATTCCAGTCTACATTTTTAGGAAGTTTTATATTTTTTAGTTTTGAAGTGGGATAATAAAATACATTTTTCAATTTTGTAATACTCTAATGTGAACAAAGCTCGTAGTGCTGGTGTCTTAAAAGGTAAGCTGCGAGGCAAAACCAGGTATGTATCCTTTACATTTTTGCTGTACGTATTTGGAATCCTTTTTCCCTAAATGGTTGTCTGGGGCTGATGAAAGCATTTTATGACCTGTTTTCCTTCAACAAAACACAAGCAAGACATTGGTATCTTTGAGGTTTGAAAACTGGAAACAACTGGAAAAGGACTTATGGAACTCTAATAAAATCATGTTTCATGTAGTAAGTGAATGGGGAATGATTATTTACTGTCTTTTCTATTACAGACACTAAAAGGCACTTAATAGCCTTACAGCTAACTGGTTCAGAACAAACAAATTGAGTTACTTTTCACACTGTATATAGTTAAGTGCATAACTCTGCAACAGTATCATATGAATGCGGGAAGCTTACATGGATTCGGAAGCAATTAAATACCTGAAGAGTAAAATTCATCAAGTGCTAATAGAAAGCAAGCAATGAACTACAAATCACCAGGGGCTGGAATAACAAAAGAGAATATTATTTTTCCCCAGGTTCCGAAGCTTTTACATAAGCATTTGCTATTGTACAGTATGAGGCTTCTGGGCAACTTGGACCTTTACTCAGAATTGGCTTGATCTTTAACCAGAAAAAAATATCCTGGCAAAAGCTTGGGCTTAATTTCAGTATCCTTAACTCGTTTTTGCGTTGATGTGAAAGCAAATACCTGCTTTTTCAAAAGGATCAAATTTCATGTTTTCTCTGTTCCAGGCTTTGTGTTCTGAACATTTATGATTAGGATGTGGACACTTGTAGAAAACTGCCATTATTCACCAGGTGCTAGCGAAACACTTTTTTACTATGATGGTGACTGAGCACTAACAGGTTTCCCAGGGAGGTTGTGGAGTCTCCATCCTTGGAGATATTCAGAAGCCCTGTGGACACGGTCCTGGGCGGCTGGCTCTGGGTGGCCCTGCCTGAGCAGGGGGGTTGGGCCAGATGACCTGCAGCGGTCCCTCCCAATCTCAACCATTCTGTGGTTCTGTGAAACAAATAATATTAACGGTTTCTAGGACTAACTGGAAAATGTAAGGGATTCACAGATACGTCAAATGTATCGTCTTTAATACTTGAAAATATTTTAGTACTATTTAGCATGCATATTTAGTATATTAAGTTAGGTTCATTAGATAAGATAGGAGGCAAACAGAAAGGTTAATTCAGAAGAACTTCTTGCCACTGGTAAGCAAGGTTATTGGCTCATAAAATAATGAGTAGTGTAATGATTGAAGAGACAGTAAACAGTTGTTCCTCTACCTACGGCTGAGTTTAAGACAGGACAAATAGTGCTTTTAAAATTTGAAATAGCTAGTTGAAAAAATGTTGCATTTACTATAAAGATATTTCTGCTTTTGTTTTGTTTCTTTTCTTTCTATCTAGTCTTGCATGCAATTGTAGCTTTCCCGTTGACCCATTAGATATCAGTGGTGTCTTTAAGAAGAAGTGGTGCACCTTTGAGCTCTTCCCTAACAAATTGATCGTAGTTACAGCTTCCTATGTTACACTTTAAGGAGGGTCTTGGAAGATGACATTAATCCTATTCTCTATAGCTCCTGTGCTGTAGAACTCTTCCCCTCAATAAAATGGGTTACTTGTTTTTATACCACTTCAACTCTTCTAATCTGAGTTCCTGGTTTTATGATAAAAGATCTCACTGAATGACAAGTAGTGCTACACTGTACAAATGGAGAACAAAGTGAACATTACTGTGTTTTGAAGGAAAAGAGTTCTGCTCTTGTTTTTTAGTTATTTCAACATTAATCAAATTATCACAAGCTCTGGGTTATGTTAATGAAAATAGAATCTCTAAAACTTCTGATTTCAGTAAGCCTAATAAAATTTGATTGCTAGGAAGACTAGTATGATTCTACTAATAATACTAGCAATAAAAGATTATGTTAAATGACCTTTGTCATTTCTAGAAATATGACCTATGTCTTTCTACGAAAACATTTAATGCTTAAGTAAAAAATCTTCTTAAATTTCTAATGAGAGCCAGATCATTTGAGAGAGAGAGTTTTAGGAAGAAAACTTTCACAGATGCAGAAATATCACAGTTGCCTGCAGGCTTATCAAGGATGGGTTCAACAGATTTGGCATTAAGTTCTGTGTCGGGTGATTGTAGCCATATTGCCTACACTGGGTGCAGTTCAGAAATCAGCCTGTCTCTATTGCACAGCACATAGATGGAGCTAAGAAACCTGCTGCAACCATCTCAGGTCTTGCTTAGGGTGTTTGCTTTACCAATAGATGCACAGAGTAATAATACAGGCCAAAACTGAACTGATTCCTGCTGATCCATTTGTTTGCAGAAATCTGCTGCAGCAATATCAATGCTGCATCCACTGCCCAACTTAATTTGGGAGTACTTGTTTCCAGCATGTCACAAGTAGGTGGAACTGGTTCAGGTCTGGTACAGTACCAAGGTGATCATCTCAGTAGGAAGTATGATACAAGGACACAGTTGTATGTCTCTGAGCTGAGGTTCAGCTGTCAAACCAACCTGGGTAAAACAGAAGGGTTGGCTGTCTTTGAAGTTCCATTCCCAGTGCTTGCATAGTTTGGATTATCCTAGTTTACCTTCACTCCGGTTATGAAGAATTAAATGTAAATGCTGTTCTAAATTAAGTAAAATAACCCATGGCTTGTTTTCTGTTCCATTAACTTAATGCTAGTATAATTAATAGAAGAGTGTTAATATGTCATTTTCCCCATTTTTCCCCTGCTTTTTCCCTTTTTTAGTGATCATTCATATGTGACAACAGACCTAAAATTCTGAGCTAATCTTTCAAATAAACGTGCAGTCTCTTAGCGTTGTCATTACAATTTGTAGCATGAAATGTCTGGTTTTGGCAAATTATAGTGCAGATGTGAAAGTATAACAAAATCATAAACTACTAGTTGTAAAAACAAACAAACAAACAAACCCCTGCAAGAACGCTTTTAGTGTGCTATAATCTGTGGTTATATATGATGATTTCATGAACAGCTTCATGAGCAGAGACTTCAGGCTGTAAGTTATACGTTGTCACCAATATTAATAATGCAATTCTAGAAAACTTGCTAAAACTTGAAATGCATAAACTGTAGCATTAATTTTTTCTGTTTTTTAAAATTAACTTCATTTGTAATTCATACCTTGCCTTATTAACTTAAAACAGTCTTGTTTATAGCTTTGAATTTTACTTTATTGGCTATCGAAGATGGCAGTTGTATGCTTAACTTGTTTTGACCATATTTCACATGCCAATGCACAGAATGCACAGAAGATCTTTCACAGTATTAGCATGATTTTTGTGTTTAGATTGAGAAATCAATGCTGTGTCAAATTTTATTAAAGTAACTTAAGATTCACCTGTAACAGGATGATAGTAATAAGTGTTTAACCTGGAGCTGAAGTTGACAGTTTTGGAGAGTCTCGTGTTCTGACCAGTATTTGCAGGAATTTTTATTAGGTTGTCAAGTGATATTTTGAGATGTGACTTGAGATGATTTTGAACTTACTGAGCTAAAAAATATAATACCAGAAAGTTCACAGATCAGGTTAATGGACTTACATAGCTGTTACTTTGAGGGGGAAAAAAAAAGATATCTTTCAAAAGGGAAAAAAAATCCCCTGTGTTTCTTCCCTCCTTCCCTGTTATATTAGGTCGTTTATTGAGAGCTAATCAGATCACATTCAATTGGGATAGACTGGCTAGTTGGATCAATCTCACAGAGCAGTGGCCGTATAGAACATCGTGGCTCATACTGCATCTTGAAGAGACTGAAGGTGTTCCAGATCAGCTGACTTTAAAAACCATTTATGAGAGGTAGGTGTTACTCTGGTAATGGTATGCACTTTCAATGATTAAAATAGTGATCATTATTAATGATTATTAGAATAACATGGCTTTCAAACAGCTACCAAGTTGTAATCTAAAATTCCCACAATCTTTCTTCTGTTAACTTTTGGAAACTTTTAAATGACTTTCATTGCTATTTAATGCACCACGTACGAATGTGTGCTTTGTATTAGAAACAAGGAGAATTACACTGGAATTCTTTCACAGATAGCTAGCCGTGCTTCTGTCTCTTGATACAATTTTCATCTCTACCTTGGCCAAGCTAGAAGTTGTTGGTTTTTTTCCCTAGTTAGAAATCTGAACTAAGCTCTGCAAAAACTGCCTTTACTGGTAAAGATCTCTGAAGATTTGGTGCTTAGCAAGTGTGCTTGAGGCTATGGCAGTGCCGTATGCTGCAGTTAAAGAATACGAAAGTGAAGCATGACTTTCTCCATTGCTGGTACAAGTTGCTGTCCAACTGAGTTGTCTAGGTATTGCAACTGAGAGGAAATGGTTCCTGTGTTGCCAGTGAACATGGCTGCTCCAGAACCTGGCTGCTTGTAAGAAAGGACTTGTGGATTGTGACAAGTGACCTGATGACAGTGGGAGGAGTGGAAGAGAAAGAATGTGACTGGGAGTTGGGCTTATAGGAAAAAAGCAGAATCTGAGAGCGAAAGTCAGTGAGAGGAGAGAAGGGTTTGACTTGTGTAAGAAAAAACTGAGATCAGGTGAAAAGAACAGCTGAGGTAAAGAGGGAAGACTGGGGTTGATTAAAGAAGTTGCCAGAAACTCTAGAGACTTTTCAGGGTCCGGGGAAAGAATGGACAGGAGAATGAACTTGGACAGAAAATTTTGGGAAGGTGCCCTGCACTAAGAGTCAAGGAATAGAAGAAGATGAATTGGATGAGGGTCTGGGATGGGCTGGAAATGGTTGAAGTGTTGAGAATGGAATTAGGATTGATTGGGAAAGATGACTGGAGTGGGTTGTATTAGGAAAGGAAAGTCGAAGTGGGGTTAAGATCTGAACACAGAGAACCCAGAAGGTAGAGGGACAAGGGTGGACTGGGCATGACGAGGCTGAGGATTGAAGACAGACAAAGAGGGCAAGTAGTAGACTGGAGTGACTTCAAGTTGGGGGCTTGTTGCTGAAATATCAAACTTCAGAGGTAAGTAAGTGCATGATTGGAAAACACTTTCCTCTAGAGAATGGATCTGGTTTCTGGGTTTTGGATTTCCTCTGTGAGTGTAAGATACCTGTGAAATCATAGATAAAGTAATAGGAACCCAACTTTCCATTGTGGGTTCACATGGCTAGTGTCACAAATGTTTGTGTGATCAGGTAAGTAAAATAATTCAGAATCATCAGGGATTCTCCCTCCTGTCATGCTTTCCAGTACTCTTGTTGTAGATATTTCTAAGTTACCTTTATTTAGATTTGCTGTATGGCATGTTCATAATTTTATATTTTCAGTATTTATCCAACAAACTCATTACAGTCTTTTTGTCATTGATTATTAGCATCAACAGTAATAAATCTCTTTGGAGTGATCAAAGTCCAAAGCTATCTTTAAGCCATAACAGTGTTTATGTTTTCTGATAAACCAAAGGAGGTATTAGAGACCTGAATTGTTCTCATAAGTGGGTACTAGTAATTCCAGTATGAACTGTAGTTCTGTAGTAAACCAACGTGAGGAGAAGGAAAGGACAGTCACAATTGAATGTGAATGACTTACTTGGGTTCTGGATTATTTGTTGTTAGTACGGACACTTGAACTGTTGATACTCAGTGCCAACTGGAGTGTGTCAGGGTTTATTGGTCCAGGTGTGGAGGAGATTCATGACTCCTGCTATGCTGTTTTGCCTCTTGCTATGCAGGTTGCATTTGGAAGTAATGTAGCCACTTGACTGGAGTGCCAATTCATAATTGACAGTTATAAATGTATAAATAAATTTACAGTGTATAAAACTAGGATCTGTAATGTGAAGAAAGAGTGAAGAACCCTGTACCATATATTGGAAAAAGGAAGGTGATGATCTTCTTTTAAGTAAAGCTGTTTGTATTTTACCTGCAATACCAGGAAAACAAGGAAAAGGAAAAGAGGACCAACATTCAGGATTCTCTCTTTAGCAAAAAATACCAACAGGATTATTTGATATGAAAATGATAAGGCTACAAGACTGAGTTTCTTTGACTACTTAACCATAAAAAAAAAAGGTTCATAATAATAACATTGCCACATGCTCAGGAAGAGAGTTGATGTCTCTCTCAGCCACTTCTGTTGAACCTCTGTAAGGAATTAAATATATAACTCTACTGATGTAGTGACAAAGCTGAGATCTCATCTGTCTGATGATTTGGGTGATCATCTTTGCTGTATGCTGAATAGGAAAAGGTCAGTGAACTCCTCTCTGGGATTATCTAATGCTCTAAGAATTCTGTTTTATCCAAAATAATCCTTTCTGTGTCATTGTTATTCTTTTTATCTACAACTGTTTGAAGTCACTTGGCTTGAATATCTGTTTCTGTATCAGTTCAAAGTAGAGTATTTACTTTAATTCCTCTTTTAAAACTTCAGTTTCTGTTTTCTAAGGTTTTCTAGTTTATAAAGCAGCTTTCCCATTTGGAGTCTCATGAATAGATACCAGATTTTGATACTTTTATAGCTTCTGTTCCTGTACTGAGCTTGTGTTACTTCTTCCCTGCTACTTCTTCCCTGCCTTTTATTCTGCAAGGATTTTTTTTTTTTAAATATTTTGGTACTTTAGAACAGGAGCAAGAATATAATTTTCCTAGTACTGAATAGTTTGTGTCAAACTGCTTTTTATTGTGACAGTGCAAATTCTTCTTTGGTTTTGCTGCATTTCTGAACTCTAAGTGTGTGGGGAGAGGGGTCTGCTTGGACACCTCCCTTGGATGAAAGGAATCTTGTAGGTTCTGTGTTAAGTGTAGGAGTTCCACACTCGATCACTCGATCTCCATATAAGGAGAATGCTTTGATATCATAGTTACTTTTCCAACTTCTAAAATACCATGTGTTATAAAGCTTGTGAATCACCAGGATTCCATTGCAGTGAGAACTTTCCATTGCCTTCCTCTTCGCTGCTGACTGTGCAGGGCAGAGGGTTAACACAGCGCATTGATCTGTTACAGGTGCCTTCAGCTGAAGAGTTACAGTAGATAATTTGTATGTGCACCGAGGGTATGACAAGTGGTAATAAAACCCATGTTGTTTTACTGCTGTGTCTTTGGAGGCAGATTATAACCAGGTCTTTACTATCAATACAGCTGATGCTGTAGGAAGTGTGATTCAATGCCAGTTAAACGTGGTACCTGTGTGTATCGTGGTGCTGTGCCGGCAGGTGGCACTAGCAGAATGACTGTCTGTCCGGCGTAGCTCTGACAGCTTCTGTTCACTTGTTTGTCTCAACATATTCTGTATTCATAGTTAACGTTAGTGATCTTTTTCACTAGATGTTTTGTTTTTATTTCAAAGAATAAGCAATACTTTCACAACATACAAAAAGTATAGTAAAATGAAAAGAATCAAGTTAGCCAAGCATCAAGAAATGAAAGAAAAAAATAGTCTGCATTTAATTCCCCTCTATGTATGCATTATGATAGATGGTTTATATGATCATATGCTATTTTGCCCCCATAAGATTCCTGTCTTGTAACATCCAGAATTTAATTTTGCAAACTGTATAGACAGGCTGTGTAGTAAAGGGGAGGGTCATTTTCTGTCACATCTCAGTGCTATCTGTTGTAGTTGAAAAGAATGCAATAGGAAAACTAAACTAAGACAACTGAAAGCTGCTCTAGAACTATTCATCAGAGTTTGTGTGATGCTGGACTAGTCACCTCTGTCATACCTTTCACTTGGATAGTATTTGTGCCTCTGTTGGGAGGTGGTATACAGCTTATGGTTCTTTAGGCTGATATTAGTAAGTGCTCAGTGTTCAGAGCTGTATCTGAAGCTAGAGGGAGCTCTGCTTTCAGTAGGTGGAGTACTCTGAAAAAAACTGGCTATCTCAATTTGGTTGCTAAATAAATGTACCTAGATCTCTGTGCTTCAATTTGTTATTAAAAACAACAAAAAAAGCTAACTAATATATTCTTATTGTGAAGGATTGTTGGGGAAAGTAAATTTGCAAGTGCTTTTCTACAGATACCATGATGACTATGGAAGATTATATTGTTGAGTATGAAACCAGTTCTGTCAGTAGTGTATCTTTACCATATTATGCTATGCAGAGATGGGAAAACCTATTGAATGTTATATTGGCAACATTTTCCCAGGGACTTAAAAAAACCCAAAACAAAACAAAATTAGGTTTCAATTTGTGGCACAGGCACACCTCTGTGAACAGTCTTTATGGATTGGAGTCACTTAGACTTCTCTCTTAGTAACAGGTAGAGATGCAATGTTGTAATTCTTTCGTAGAGGGGAACAAGCCCATGCTTTGTAATTGTGTCAAATTTTGAAAATAAAAAAATGCTGAGTCTGCATTGTTGGCTTTCAGTCCAGATTCTGGAGAAAAATGTGTTTACCCTTTTTACTTCCTTGAACTGATTTGCTGTATCATCTCACTTCTATTCTCTCACTTCCAGCCTTTCTCTTTGCTGGTCTGGATCTTTGCTTGGTTTAGCTTTCCAGTTGGTATACTTATTAGTACCAGTATTTACTCCTTTGGGTTTATGTGTTGCCTTTTCAAGTAATCTCTCATCATCAGGATTTTCATGTAGTCTCTCTCCTTGCCAGGTTAAGCTCCTGATTCTGATTTCTTGTCTATTGTGTTCTCCTTCCCCTTTTATGTTTAGGTTGTTCTGTGGTCAAGACTGCTATTTTCATTACCCACCTCTCCATCCTGGTCTACTTTAATTATTTTTACCATTTTATTTATAATAGTGACATACAGTTAATATTCCTCTACGTTTATGTTGTGCTGCGTTCTCCTCCGTGTTGCTGTAAAGAGTCTTCCTAATGTCAGTTTTGTGTAATGCCAAAATGGTTTGCAGAAGTTGCAAAAAGCAAATTTTTAGAGCCCTGAAGTGGAATAAAATACGTGGGCTTTCTGTAAATGAAGCTGTAAGAGAATTAAGTTGTCAGATTAAAGCAAGTTTCTGTTGAATGTTTGTGACTGATAATTCTCAGACTTGTAAATTAGCCAGCTATGGGAATGTGCTCTCTTGTGAAGACTAAATGAAACATCCATGACACCAGAATGGATGTCAGTGCCAGATCTAAATAAATGATATGCTGGGAAAAGTCACTGTGGCTTTTGTAGAGAGAAGATAATGTTTCAAGAAGCTGAATTCTCAACAGAGTCAATGAACACGTGAAGAAGGCAATGTAATATTTTGAAATTTAAGAAATCTTAAGCAAGATCTTGATCTAGGAACATTTAAATGTATTAAAATTTAAGGTAATAACAGGCAAGATTGCCTCGGGAAAACAAAAGGAGGAAGTGAAAGATACGAATAAGAGACTCGTGAGAAACTTGCAGATAAAGTTTCCAAAGGTAATACTTGTGCTCTTTGACATACCTGTAAATGGTCTGGCAGAGGGAGAAGATGCAATGTGGGGATATAACCAGGACAGCTGTTTCACAGAGGGTTGTGGAAGTAGCTATATGAGTAAATTGCAGATCAAAGTCATTGTGGATATGGGTATCATAACATACTGGGGAAAATAATCTCATCTCTAATCCTGCTAACATAGTAATGGGCTGTAAATCTGCATTGAGGAAGGAAATTGACAAATCATTGCTGATTTCTCTGAAAAAAAAATGTTCAGTGCTCAGCAACAGTCAATGAAACCGTGTCTTTAGGAGTTACTGGCAAAGCAATGGAAAGAAGGAGGGTCTTGTATTATACAAATCTGTGATGTATCTAAATTCTAAACACTATGAGATTCTAGTCATCACATTTCAAAAAGGTTGTACCAAAGTAAAAAAGATATTAAAGAGGATGAGGAGAGCCCTAGTCTCACTTCAAATTTTGCTGTGAATGTCATCACTGTCCAATTCCCCATGCAGTGAGGAGTCCCAGTTTTTCTTGAATACTTTCTCCTCTCTTTTTTGGATTCTCAAGTCTTCCTCAGTCTAAGACATTTGAGTCATTTATTTCTTTTCCTTCAAGGCCTTAGTTTTTCATTTCAGTTTGAGGCTCTGAGTTTTAGTCATCTTAGTTTGTTTCTTGGTATTTTCTACTGCTTAAGGCTGTAGATGGCAGTGATTTGATATTGCCACCTCGTTGATTAAAAATCATGCTATTAAAGCTGATTGTATGGGAAGGAATGTCTTCTCAGTCCCTTTCCTCATTAAGTTTACTCACTAAATGAGATAATCTGCTGAACACTTTTCATCTGTTTATATCCTTCTTATCACGGCAGAAACCAAAGTCTGCAGTACTTTGTCTGTTGGAAGATGTTCCTAGAAGTCACTAAAGTAATTTTGTAACCCTCTTGCCTATAGGCCTTTGTCCTTCTGAAATCTGAAGGCGTTAGGGAGAGTTTCTGCATCTATGAGCTAAGCAGTTCTCTTGTAGATATGGCAGATTTACCATCCTGTCACTTCTTGAAGCTGTTAGTAACTGGACTGTCTTTGCTGATAAAGTCTGTTCCATGTGTTAAGGTTTATACAGTTGAAAGTGAAACTTCAGGCATGTATCTGCCCCTTGAGTTCAAGAATGCAATTCAGAAAATTACTTGACTAAACTTGTAAACACTTGAAAAACTATGGATGTCTGAATTTTTACCCCTGAAGTTCCTGCAACTTCTACAGTTCTGCTAGTGTGAATGCCCAGAATTGCTAATGCGAGGCTTAAGTTGAGTCTTGTGGTGCTTACCTTGCATCTGGAGCCTATTCAGGATCCTTGAGAGTCAGTAGCTGAAGCCCTTAAAAAGCCTGGACAAATAAATGTGGTTTGAACATGTTTGCAGCAGGAAGAAAAGATTAGGTTTAGCACAAAACATAGCAGCAAAGGCTACTTTAATTTGAAAACAGATGTGTTTAAATTAGTTATACTAAGTGCTGGGGCAGGCTGTATGACAAGTTGCAGGAACCTTCTGGTCCTGGTGAGCATGATGAGTTGTCCAGGCAGTCATGGGCACTGCAGTAAAGTTCCAGTTGGCCTTTGAAATAAAGATGGCAGGGAACACACTGCAGGCTACCAGAACAATTTAATGACTTCCCTGTTATGGAGGGCCTCTTGGAAAAAAAAGTCAGTATAAAGTTGATAATAATTCATGAGAATTTCCTCATGGTCATGTCTGGATACCATCGGGGTAGAACACTCACCCAGGAATGTGGTAGATCCATGGTAAGTATTGTCCTCTCTCTCGTGGGGTTAGGATCTAGATTCCATATCTTTCTGAATATAATTCTAGCCATTAGAATTACCTGGTGAAACCTTGAGAAACATAAGGCTGGTGTATCTAGGGAGATAGTCCTAAGAGAGACCATGACTCACTGTCTCAGTGCTTAAAGATACTCACTGGTGAGAGGAGAGTGCTTGTCACCAGAATGGAATTTACAATTTGTTTAATGATACAGAATTCAGGTATTCACACAACCTTCTATTCAAGCGCTTCCTACTGGCTGGTTTTGATCTTACTCTGCTTGTCATGCTTGATGTCATGAGGGACAGTCCTACCTGTCATTCTTTGCCCAGGCTTTGCTCAAACTGGGGTATTAAGACAGGGCTTATCAATTCTTTGTGAGGATATCAGCAAATAGTTGCTGGTCCCTGAATTTCTGTGACATGACTATTCTTAAACATTCATTCAAAATATTAGAACATGAGAGCTTGGCTCAGGATAGAAGGAACTCTCATGAGCCATCTGTTCAGATTAGGATCTCAACTCTTACTTAATCTCCTTTTAAACATGCTTTTTGGAAAGCTGAAGGAAACTATGGAAATCAAGAATCTTAAATCTTTGATTTTGAAAAAAGATATATGTCTTCCAGGATAAGAAAATGATTGTGCTTTCCTCGGAGTTGTAAGTACCCATTATTTAAAATTTAGCAACATATAATTCATCCGTCACTTAGGCATAATTTAACCTCTGCAGTTAAGTATTTGTGCACGTATGTATGCGTGCCTACCTATGATGGATGTCAAATTGGATGGCAAAACGATGTGCCAAAGCAGAACACAACAAATTTAGAAGAATAACATAATAGCTTTGTTTTATTCAGGATTCTTTGTGTGGGGGAGACTAAAGGATCTAAGCCAGCCATATGTTATTTATTACTTTTTTAAATGCTTTTGCAACTCTTACACCATTCTAAGGAGTAATTTGTGGCAGGCATCTGCTCTGTCTGATTTATCAATAATGGAAAGTGTCAGTGTTCCTTCATTTCTTCAGTTCTAGATATTGTCTTTCAGGTTTCAGCACTGGTACATGATTTTGCTTGCTTTTTTCCCAGTCTTTTTACTGATGTTACCCCTTTTTGGAAGCAACCACAGAAATAGTTATCTCTAGTAATGGTAACCAGAGAAATACTTAATTTCAGGTTACTAGGCAACTCATCCTCTGTTTCTCTTTTTTTCCTTTTTTCTTCATATTGGTAAACTGGTAAAAACTAGTTTAGTTATAAGTGGAACAGCAGTTGATTACTGTAGGTTTGGAGTTCTATAGCGTGGTTTCATTGGTGCTATGTTTTACTGATAAGTTCAGATCTTTTGTGTGATATGCCCATGTGACTCAAATTAGGAAATCACTTAGGTTAAAACATTTTTCTGTTTCACATACAGTTGAATATTCCTACTTCATTGTTTACTACTTCAATTTAACAAAGTGTATTTACAGCATACTAAAAATACCACCAAGATATAAATGATATGAAATTATTTTATTAAAGAATTTGATTTCATAAAAAATCAGAAAATAGTATTCTGTAGCACTAGTAGTAAAATTTATTTTTCCCCATATAAAGGCTCATTTATTTTTATAGCAGTTTGATGACA
>NW_008795017.1:4892296-4895829 GCF_000699145.1 Aptenodytes forsteri
TGATGACACATCTGCTTGCTTTATTCAGCTGAAAAGAAAATGTTGGTTCTTGGTGTGTTTTGTGAATGCTTTGTTAAATTATTTTCAAAATCGTTCAACTTTTAACAAATGACATTTAATACTAACATTGGAAAGCAATTTCAGCTAATTAAGTAGATACTTCTATAAACCATTGGAACATTAAGATGACAAACTGTTCATTCAGGATTATTTTAATTGGTACAATTATTGTAATTTTGTTGCAATTATGTGTTGAGCTAAAAGCTTTTGTCTAAATCATTTGAGGGTTTTTTGTTAATATACATAAGTAAGAAGAAAAGAAGTAAAATAAAAACTGAAGATAAGCATTATCTGTCTACTTTTTCATTACAGTGCTTTAGACAAGTATCTATTAAATTATTCTTTTAAAAAAGTATGTTGCATGTTTTCAGCAAATCTCTAGCAATGTTAAAATTGAGCAAGATCATTTGAAATGTAACTTCTGGAAGGTTATTATGTTAATTCCAGTTTTGACACTGTTTAAATACTTTTTAATAAAAAGGGTGAAATTCACTTTTGAGGGATTTGTGAGTTGTATAAAATCTATTGATGTATTAATTTAAGTAGTGTAGCTTTTTAGTGATTATAGAAATTAAAAATGAAAAAGCTATGGAAGGCGCCACTTTCATCGCTCTGGTTATAATGTTCTCTGCAATCATCTTTTGCCCAGGCCAGGTTTAAATAAATCACTTCCTTTAAGTAGACAATTTAATATTCTTGTAGATCTCACAGTGAGGCATTACTTCTAAATATTTAACCTGCTTTTTGTTTTTCAGGGTTTTTTTATCACCTCCTACTTAAAACGCAGGGCACGTAAAGTTATTATTTTTCTTACTGTGCTAATAATGTGGTCTCAATGTTAAAAGGCAACATACCGGTTGAGTAGTAGGTGGTTGTTGCCCAAACTGTCTACTAAATAGACCTACAGCAGGCAAGGCATAAAAGAGAAGTAAAGAGAGTACCAGAGGATATGACAAGTAAGAAGGAAGTTCAGATGAAAAAGTAATAGAGAGAGAAAAAGGATTGGAGCAAAAGCTAATCAGAACAAGACAGAGGAGTATTTTTAGCTTTTTTTTAGTTACTTTTGTAATATGGAGTAATAAGTCATATTTCTAAAATACTTTCCAGATAATTTTAAATGCTTACAGTATAGTTAATGCTTATTAATGACATCTCTCAAAAATGCTCCTGTGTATATTTCAAATCTCCAAGCACCACTGATTGATACTAGTTTAGGATAGAGCACAGAAGCCTTAGTTTTA
Organism: Aptenodytes forsteri; assembly: GCF_000699145.1. Lineage (NCBI taxonomy): Eukaryota > Metazoa > Chordata > Aves > Sphenisciformes > Spheniscidae > Aptenodytes > Aptenodytes forsteri. Next base: position 4,893,598 of record NW_008795017.1, read on the forward strand.
GCAATACTATAAAAAATTTCAGGAAAGAAAACTTTTATTTTTAACCTGTGTAAGTCAATTCATGAGACTTCTGTACTTTTTGGGGAATTGATAAAGTTGGGAAATAAAATTGGAGATGATGGCTTTTGTATCTGCTGAACGTTTTTGTCAAAAGTAGAATGTTTATTCAAAACCTGAGAACATGGGAAAACATTGTGAGGTAAGATGATAAGCTGGAAATGCATCTCTTAGTGACATACTGCTAGTGGCCCATATCCTGGCTTTTACCCCACAATAAATGTGATGTAATCTATCTCTCAGGAAAAAAGAGGAGATAAAATACTTGCTTCATATTCAGAAGAGACTTGTGTCTCATATTGCTGTAAAAGCCTACCGCTGAGCAGTAGCATGGAATATCAAGTTCTTTGGAAGCTGATGCTCTAGTGTTCCTTGCAATAACTTGCTCATATGCCCATACAATAAATTTGCCTCATTAGATCAACTCTGTCATAAGAAGCTGCTTCAGAAGGCCAAGATAAGGAACAGATCAGGTAATCCAAATGCTGTATAAAGGAAATAATATGTCCTTGGTCCCGGTTGACTTGAATTTTGGTTATTAACCTATTAATATAGTATAGCAGTTGTACCTTTTTGCCTTCCATTTCTGGGTAGCATTTGTGACAGATGGATGGATTAGTGTTTGACTTATTCTGAGAAGTGGAACTCATGCTTCTGTGAGTGAAATGTTTGCCATGGACTTTTGGAGGAGAGTGTCCTTTTGCCTGGTCATGAGATTTAACTGTATGCCATAACGTAGCCCCAGAAAAGAATCTTGTGCTGGAGACTAGGATGAACCATGGCCATTTCTAATGCTAGAGGACCTGCAAATATTTGCTGGATTTCTGAAGTCCTACAGGTGGAGGTATTGAATAAAAGAATCCCTGCATAAAGCCGTAAAGTAGCTTTGTTACTGACGTTCAGTAATGAAAATACCAAAACCAGATTAATACAGTATTCTTGTATTTCACTTGTGTGAGTGAACTTGTTGGACTTGTCAGTTAGTGAGACATAATTACTTTTTTTGTTTACAGAGCAGCTTTGAGCAGTCTTAGATTCTTCTGTGCTACTCTGTTTCACTGCTCTTCCATCTGTATAATAAATATATTGATTTTTTGAAAAATTCTTTTACCTTCTGTAATTCAGATCGCACTACAAAGCTGTGAATGAATCCAGGCATTTGGAACTGTATTAACACTTTTTTTAATTATAAAGAATGCCAGTGTAGGGTGTATTCTGGAAAGCTGTATTAAAAATAGACCTTTTTTATATGGCTCAGTGACTGTGCATGATACTGGGTGTGGGAGATTAGTTTAATAAATATCAGTCTTTAAAGGATCAAAATGGTTTTTCTTTCTGAAATGATCAAAAGCAGGAACACTCTGAAGAGGTGCTTTATCTACTGTTACTTGAATTGGGTAGTTAGAGTCGGTTTTGCAAAGCAAGCTTTCCTGAATACCTACGGTAATAGGAGTTTTTAAATAGCTATTGCATCTGTTCAGTGAAGTCTCTGTACTGCTTAATATGCACTGAGGGGTTTATAATTTTTGTCTAGATAGATATATCAAACTATAGCTTTCTTTTTTTTGGTCTTTATTAAGAGAAAACATTGATTCCCTTATGTTTTACTATTGAGTGTGTGATGACTTTTTATTCCTACCTTTATACAAGTGTGTATATGAGCAAATGTTTTTCAGTGTCCAAATAACCTGTTGCAAATTTGTTTGAAACAATATTTGCAGCACTATTCCTGTTAAGTTGATAGTACTGCAAATTTTCTGGAGCGTTTTGTGTGAGAGCTTTTAATGGAAGGCATTTGAAAGGGCCGGTCGAATCTGGCCTCATTAGATCAACTCTGTCATAATCAACTCTGTCAAATCTGGCAAGTCAACAAATGGTTACAGGACTGGTGCCACAGCCAGGGGTTCGGCTACTTAGACCATGGGACTCGCTTTGAGAAACCTGGTCTACTCAGGGCTGACGGGATCCATCTGTCAGAGAAGGGGAAGAGCATCTTTGGTCATAGGCTTGCCAAGCTGGTGAAGAGGGCTTTAAACTAGAGATGCCGGGGGAGGGGAACCTCAATCCATCCCACTCCTACCAGTTTGATGCCAGGGCCAGCAATAGATGCCCAGAGCCTGGAGAAGGAACACAGGTCAGCAGGAGAGCACCTGAAGAGCAGCACAAAGGAACTCC
>NW_008795017.1:4898491-4930422 GCF_000699145.1 Aptenodytes forsteri
GGACTAGATGACCTTTAGAGTTCCCTTCCAACCCAAACTATTCTGTGATTCTATAATCCAGAAAAAATGCACCCTTAGGCATAAAGATACACTGCCACTCTACTGACCAGACGTGGGAAGAATAGGATAAATAACTTCAGAGCAAAGCATTATATTGCTAGTATTTGATTATTAGGTATTAGAGATCAGATGTGTAATTAGCAGACTGTTAAGCATCAGAATTTCATATTGCATTCCAAGTGGTCCAGATTTTCTGGTTTTCTGTTTCTCCATATGAAACCTTTATAAAAAATATTTTTGTGTAATTTTTAATGAGGAGTTATTTCATTATTTTAAGCAACATTTTTGTCTTAAACTATTGAGAGAAAAATTTAAAGGGCGCATGATAGATAAAACATGACATGCCTTCATGCTCACGCCTTCTGTTGCTCTATTTATTATTTAGTAACAATTAATTAGGTCTGTTACTTTTTATGGACTGCAAAAGTTAAGTGACTCTTGTCCACGTAGTTACTTGGTCCTTTAAAACACATGAGGAGAAAAATAATCAGGTGTGCAAAGAGTAACTTGTAAACTTTGTTTTCACCTTGAAGGAGAGAGGTTTGGAAAGAGCAGGGAGAGTGGTCCTTCAGGGTATGAGGCCTTGCAGAGAAGTCAACCTTCCACCTGTCTGGGAGGAGCAGGGCAAGCTGCTCCATGAGAGAAGGCAAGCTGGGAGCTGAGGAGGACAGCAAGACAGGCAGGGCGTTGTCCTCATGAGTAAGGGGTGCAGTCCCACAGAAGCCAAACAGGAGGATCAGAGCAGGTTCAGTGGCAGTAACCAGGGACCACGAAAAGCCCAGTGGTCTATAGCCACGAGGCACGTTTTATGTCAAGCCAGGAAGTCAAGTCAGTGAGTCAAGGTCAAGACCAGTAAGGTATATAGATGTAGCTCAGGCAAGAACCAAGGGCGAAGGCCTGAGCTTGAAGGCAGTTCTTGAATCACGCAAGAGAGGCCTCCAGTGAGGCTTTTCAGAGCTCTTACCACAGCAGTCCGATCCCAGGTTACTCAGCTGCACTGTATCAGAGCTGGCCTTGAGCACAGGCAGCAAAACCCCTGGCTGGGGCTGGGGGGAAGAGGTGGTGGAGCCTGTTGGCGTACTCCAGGGCCTGACATAACGAAACAGGGAATGTGGGCACAGCACAGCCTTCAGTGTGGATGAAAGTAGTTGATGCTGCTGCCATTCTACCACCACCTGGTTGGGTGGTGAAAGACCACATCCTGTGGTGGTGACCATCTCCTGCAGTAGGTGGTGAATAGGTAGGTTGTGTCATGTATAGCCCAACAGCCTAGCATCTAAGCTATGCTGGCAACATTCAGTGCTGGACCCACTGTTGGACCATGGTGGTTGTTTACTAAGTCAGTCGTGGAAGTGCAAGGTGAACATAAACTAGAAAAAATTTGGAGTAAATTCATAGTCTCTTGAATGGAAGATAAGATGACGTACCTATATATACTTGTAATAAATTATTTTTATTTGAGGAAAAAGCCAGAAATAATCCATCATTGTTGGAATATAACTTAATCCACACTGAAAACAGTTTTTAATTTTAGCTGTGCACGGAAAGGACACATGCGGAATGGTGGAATGAATTTTTAAGGTTTTCTTCTGTGAATGAGTGGAAGTGCAAGGTGAACATAAACTAGAAAAAATTTGGAGTAAATTCATAGTCTCTTGAATGGAAGATAAGATGACGTACCTATATATACTTGTAATAAATTATTTTTATTTGAGGAAAAAGCCAGAAATAATCCATCATTGTTGGAATATAACTTAATCCACACTGAAAACAGTTTTTAATTTTAGCTGTGCACGGAAAGGACACATGCGGAATGGTGGAATGAATTTTTAAGGTTCTCTTCTGTCAATGTAGTGTTCTGGTTTGGGCTCATTCCTTTTAAATTCAAGTAGTTTCTCGTAGAAACAGACACTCTGTAACACTGACAGTTTTTGATGTTTCTGATTTAAAGAATAATTTCTTCTGCCTAGGAAAATCTAGTCCCAAAATGAGAATAGGGTGTTCATGGTGCTTTATTTTTTCAGAAACAGACACTCTGTAACACTGACAGTTTTTGATGTTTCTGATTTAAAGAATAATTCTTCTGCCTCAGGAAAATCTAGTCCCAAAATGAGAATAGGGTGTTCATGGTGCTTTATTTTTAGATCTGTGTGCTTATATTTTAGAAAAAGTAACTCCTAAAGTGCTTTAGATGCTAACCTTTTATTTTTTATCTGGGAAGTACGGGCACATGCGATTTTTGTGGCTCAGTTTTTGATGTTTCTGATTTAAAGAATAATTCTTCTGCCTCAGGAAAATCTAGTCCCAAAATGAGAATAGGGTGTTCATGGTGCTTTATTTTTAGATCTGTGTGCTTATATTTTAGAAAAAGTAACTCCTAAAGTGCTTTAGATGCTAACCTTTTATTTTTTATCTGGGAAGTACGGGCACATGCGATTTTTGTGGCTCTTTGCCAAAAGATTATCATTTACATAAATATTTCTTTCAGAGGCGTAGTTTAAGACATTGAGCTCAGGAGGTTAGAATAGAGACTTCAATCTGCACACCAGCAGTGGGCTATTGGCTTCTGAACAGTAGCTTTGTTCATCGTATTCAGAACACTGTTCGCATTCAGACTTAAGTAGAGCTGGCATTAAAATTCAGCTAATTTGTTTCATGTGATTCATCAGCTGTGTGTTTTATTTAAATCTATGTCACATTCTCTTTTGGCTTTTTATTTTGTAGATTTACGTGTTGAAGTAGGCCACTCTTTAACTCTTCAGTCCCTGACTTAAAAAGTGACTTAATTTTCATTTTGCCGGTGTTGATCTCTTGTCTAGAATACTCACAGTAAATATACATAACTAAAGAGCGCATTAGTGGTTTTGGTTTTTTTACATTTCTGATGTCTGAATAAAAACATACATATTTACAGTCAGTTTAGTCATAGTTTTATGTAAGGCAAAATAGAATAACCTAAGATAGTAGCTAAATATTAATGTAAAATAAACACTTCTCAATTCTGTTGAGTATACAAGTTTTACTTTGATACTGCCAATGTTCTTACTACGTTTTTTTCTTTTGACCATTCACTCCTTGAGGTGAGGACCACTTCTAGCTCCTATTAGATTTCTTTAAGCACTGTTGGAGAACAAACTGTTTCCATCCTTTGAAACTGTAACCTGCGTCTGGGTGTCAAGTTTCTCTTCTTACAGAAGCAGCGCGTTTCATTCTCTTAGGGCTGGAGCCTGTGAAGCCTCACGTGCATTGAACTTCCCTAACGTGGATAATCCCACTGCCATCCGGACAACTGCTCGTAATGATTTACAGGATCAGAACCTTTGTTAGAATAGCCTGCACTTGCTTTTATGCTTTATATTTGTTAAGTTTTCCTATGCTCTAGAAGTAACATCTCACTGTGAATGAAGTTACTTGTAGATACTGCTTATGACAGCATGGTATGGCAGTATCCTCCATTTGTTAGGTACATGGTCCATTCAGATGTTTTCTGGTAACATTTATAGGAATTTGTTAATTCTACTTTTAGTATAGGGCAAGACTGTCCTAAAAGATCAGATTGAAAGATTAACACACAGTTAAAATACATTTTTAATGTAAAAGAGTTGCACTTACTTCAAGCATCTAGCACTGATCCTCAATTCTTTTATTTCTCTTAACATTAAATGCTAAATATTCTGTGTAAATCTGACACTGTTCTCTCTGGAATAATCCCATGGTACATAAAATTCTACTTTTTATGGAGCATCTAAAAATAAAGATAAAAGATCGTTGCTTTTAAAAAGCTAACAAATTGTGGACTAAGGTAAGATCGTTCAGCTAATGATAGATTTAGTTCATTAGCTGTATTAAAAATACAATTCAATTACAACCAGTTTTTTTTTTTTAAAGTGTTAGTTCTTTTGTCTTCATAGACACATGAAGGTGTGTATTTATTTAATGTAAGAGATTCTTAGTTGCACTTTGATAGGTTACTGAGTGTACATGAGGGCTCCTTCCTCCCTTTCCATCCATGCGTCAGTGCACTCCTTTCCCCCACGACAGCACTGGCAGTTGCCTTAGCTGCTTTAATTGTCCAGTAATCAGAGAAAACTCTTATGCTTTCTTTGTGCTATGGTAACTTCTTTTTAGCAAGTTACAGCAGCTCACAGAGCAGTCAATATATCTATGCTGTCATCCCTTTTCATAGAACTGCGATCATAATATGTCTTTGGGAAAAGCCATTAACTAGTGAGGTGCATCATTCGTTTTATATTTATATAAAGTTTTTTATTGTTATATATATTTTTTTCTCATAACTTTTTTCTATTTTTATTTTAAATACAGTGTGGTTACTTCACTGCTATCCATATAGAGTGCTGTCACAGTCGCTCTATAGTCATCACTATAACCATGTCGACCATTCTCAGTGCATTCTTTCACTGTTTCCATTTTTATTATATTGGGTGTGAGAAACATCTTTTCATTTTAGTAATCTTTAATTTAGATTATCATTTCTCCTTTGGTATCAGATGAGATACCAGTCGTGATACTATGAGATGAGATGTCAAATAAGATAGGTCCATCTGACCCATCGTGTCAGCCTCCATCACTTGCTTGCATTTGGTGGGAGCTTTTCATAAACTTCCATGAGGCTAACATTTAATCCTTCTTCTTGTTCCTTCCTAAAACTGTCCTTTATACTAGTGCTTACAAAAAAACCCCACCATTGCTTGATAATAGTCATAATGCATCAACAGTCCCTTATATTGATCATGTCTCATTGTTTCGTTGTTCTCTTCTGTTTGTGGTTTCTTATCTTAGAAGGTGAATTACTTGAAAGCAGGCAGTTGTTTTTCCACTTTTTACCATGAAATCATGCACAGTTGGGTTTTGATCAATGTTTAAGATGCCTGAGTGTTACTGTTACAAGAAATGGTAGTTTAAAAATGGGATTTTTAACCATGGAATTTCTGATTGGGGTATCAGAATTTGAATAGATGTTTGAGGTTAATGTTGAACAGTCCCCTTGCTTTGGATTTGATGTTACTGATCTATAAATTCCTGATCTGGTTTTAGCCTTCTGTATGGCTTCTTTGAGATTTCTCTGAAGCACACAATTAGATCAGATAACTTAGCAGTTTGAGATTTTTTGCATATTAGAGAACGTTAAATTGTTCTTTCTGCAGACAGTGCAGCTCTTTATGGGTTCTCTTCATTTTCCGGAGAACAAGGAGAATGGATGCAAGTGTACTAGTATTTCACCCTAGAATATCACTATGCAACTGGAAGTCATACTGTAATAAACACGGTTTATGATTTATCTCATTTTTTCCCCCAGAATTTCAAAGAATATTCCTACAACTAAGGATGTTGAACCTTTACTTGAAATTGATGGAGATATACGGAACTTTGAAGTATTTTTATCTTCACGAACACCTGTTCTTGTTGCACGTGATGTAAGAACCTTTTTGCCATGTACTGTAAACTTAGATCCCAAGCTACGAGAAATCATTGCAGGTGAGTATTCTTTCAAATAAATGGAAGATGACAATTGTATTATTTCTTTTCATTTTAGGTAGAGCTACTTTGCATGTTACGCAGAATCCTGATTTGTTCATCACATCAGACCTTCAGGTTGTCTGATTTGACTTCAGTAACAGGCCATTCAGTTTCACTTAGTAGCTTTGCTGTAAGGGCCAGATCATACTAGACTAAAGCATCTCTTTTGGAGGGGGAAATCCACTGTTCTTGATTTGAAGACTGCTTTAGCAGATGGAGGAAACCAATGCACACGATATTTTAGTAGTAGAGATGCAAGTTGACTTCTAGATCTTTGTTAACAATTTTGAATAGCGTCAGTAAGATCCTGTAGAACTGAAGCCAGTGAAACAAAGTGGAATGTCTCCATTCGATGTATACCCCACTAGATACCTGTGCAGTTGGTACCCATGAGTTACTTTTTAGTCTGCTATAGTATGATATCTAAATTCATCCTAGTGCAAGTGTTGTTTATTGTGCAGTGGTTGTTAAGCAGTTATCTTTACTTGCTTGTAGTCTCAAAAAATGCAGTCAGGTTCAGGTATGTTCTGTTCTGCAAAAACATTCTGCTCAGCATTACATGTTCTGACTGCTCACTGCTGCTGTGGATTAATGTGACGCATGGTATGGCACTTCTTGCCCAGTCTTAGGGATTGCTATTGGCTCTGGAGTAAGGCTAAGGCACCCTAACATTTCCACCTGTTAAGAGATGCTAAAACTTTGAAGAAAACCAGAACTTTAAATTTAAAATAGGATCCTTACAAGTCTTTGGTATGACAGTCAGTATTCTAGGTGGGAACTGAATTCAGGTATTAATAGTTCTCTTTGCCTGTCTTTTCTGTTGTGACATTTTTCTGCAGTCCTCAACTGGAATCCTTTTTGTTCTTACTTTTTTCCAATTTCCTTCTCTGCACTTGATAGCTGCAACGGGATGGCCTAACTTTGTTCACAAGCTCTGTCTCATTAATCTCTTCAGAAACAGTACGGGTCTGACTATCACATCAGACATACTTACCATCAGAGGTGAACTTGGCATGATGTATTCCTGCATTTCTTCCCATTTGAGTTGGGATTTGTAACTTGTTCTCTCTGAGAGAGAATGTTTAGAGGCATTTAATATGCTACGTAAACTTATGCAATAAATTGTCCTAACTCTCCAAAAGACTCCTGTGTATATGTGATCCTCAAGAGAAATCAGCCGAATGCATCTGAAAGTGACATTTGACGTTCTGCTTGATGAGTTCTGATTTAAGTACACAAAAATGTACTGTAATGAATTGGCAAACAAATCAAAACTTTTTCAAATATTTCAAGCAAAATCTCATTCTTTTTTACCTTTTTATTTTTCAGATGTTCGTGCTGCGAGAGATCAAATGAATATTGGAGGACTTCCTTATCCCACATTGCCTTTACATGAGGCACCTGCTAGAGCAACATCTCTGTTCAGTCAGCCTTCATCAGCTTGCTCTTCTACAACCTCTTTCAATGGACCTTTCAATAGCGGAGTTTTATCACCGCAACCTCATAGCAGTTACTATAGTGGTATGACAGGACCTCAGCATCCATTTTACAATCGGGTAAATTATCGAGAACCAATTAACATTCTTCTGGTTTAATCTGGTAATATTGCAGATGTCATCTATAAAATATTAAAAGACCCATGCAAGTTTTATTTAGGAATGGAGAAAAGTCCAAAAGTTGGTAAATTTCACAGTAATGTTCAGTCGCTGTAGTCTGGGGGAGAAATGTGGTAAAGCGCATCAGAAAAACTAATTACACAAGGGGAAAAAAGGTCAAATCATTTTGAGACACTGCTCATTTGTAGGATATTGCAGGGGTTTTTTTTATGTTTGTGGGGTAAAATGTGCTCGATCATTCACATACTTGCTCACAGATATTGGAAGGGATCCCGGCTTTTTCTTGGTGACTTTGGTTAAAGCGTACAGAAACTCAAGTGGGGAGCTATATCACAAGAATGTACGTCTGTCTTCCCTTTTGTCTCTTTAAAGTTATTCTGGGATCTTTTCCCTAAACCGGTGTTGCTCTAGTTTAAAGGAATTAACATAAATTACATAAAACATACATTTTTGAGCTATTTGTGGGCCTCAGAAAACATAGTCCTGGGCATGGCTCACTTGAAAATTGAATTAAGTACTTTACTGTATAGTTGGATCGAGTCTAAACTTTCTATTTTTGTGGAATATATTCAGTATTTTTAAACTTTATTTTTACTTTTTTTTTCTGCAGTACTACCAGGAAAAAAAAGTAGAAAGCTGATAGAAGTCATAGCTTACTTCTGTATACAGGAAATAGCTTCAACTTTAAGTAGATTTGACCATAGGTAAATGTTTAAGCTAATAAGCTGGAAAGAAAATTGAGTTATTCCTAAATCAGTGTTTGTTAACCAAGGCACAAAAGAGCACATGCAGCACAGAACTTTTTAAGTTACCTGTTCTAAAATTATTCTTACATACCCTCAATACAGTGACAATATACTGTTTTGTTGAAAATAACTTAAAATGACATATACTTTGCAGTAGTCCAACACTGATAAATGCTTGTCACGTGAATTTTTGTGCTGATACTAGTTCAGCTTTGTTAAAGTAGGTGTTTAATTGGAAGCCCTGTTTTTGCGTCTGTGTTACTGTACATGACAAGGTTTAAAGTATGGGGTGATACACAGTTGAAATTTGTATGTTTTTTTGGCTCTAATAAGCATTACAAAAGCAATTACTGGTGAGTCATAAGCTATTCTTACAATAAGTTTATTTGTTCATTTGTATTAAGTGCATACACAGGCTTATAGGCATGCTTACTTTTTTGCCTACTAAAAGACTAAATACTTCTGTTTTGGCCTTTGTTTCTGGAATTTTATACTGCCCTTCTAAGGTATAGTTGTTTTTAGTGTTTCACACTTTCGAATATTGACAAAGAGCTGTATTCATTACTTTGGAGTCATAACGGTACTGTCATGAACACTACATACTGAGATAAGTGATGAGAACCTTATAACAGTAGAAAATTTAGACTGAAAGGCTGGTTCCTTCAGCATTGTCAGTCATATTTCACTTCTCAGGTTTTTGTAAGAATGGTGTTTAAAAAAAGAACAGCAACTGAAGAATAGGCTCTCCCCAGTAGAAGTTTCTGAGAGAGGTCTTGGATACCTATATGACACAACACAATGGATTCAAATGCTTCTGTGGAAAAGCCTGAATTTTATGCAAAAATGCCCTAAGTTCTGGGGATAGATGTCTTATTCTGACCAATAAATTGTTCCTGTCCTGTTGTCTTTAAGCGTTCATTTGTGCTTAAGAAAAAAGCCTTTGAGCTGTTGGGGGAAAAAACTGTTTATTTTTAGGAAATACAATTTTTTTATTATGTATGTTTCTGCTTGCTTCTTTAGATGCTCCTAGGTTATGGATCTTGAACTTCCAGTGACAAAATATATTCATTTTTAGTTTAAAACCCCATTCTCCCTCTGTATAGCTGTAAAGGAAAGATTATAGTCCCATTTAGCAGCTCTTCAACTTGGCGCTTTGGCTCTCAGTGTAGGACTATGCTGGACGTGTACATTTTATCACTGTCTAACGGCCTGGCTACAAGCTGGATTCAAGTTCAGCTTCTCAAAATCGCTGCTGTCATGGATCATTGTGGAGATGATGTTTCTTATGGGGAAGGTCAGAGCAGTAGGCAACTCTAATTGGGATTTCCTGGGTGGGAACTAGAAATAATGGTATGTGAAGACTTTTTTTTGCAGAAGAGGAGCAAATTCTTTGATATCTTGGAAAAATAATAAACACCACACTTATGCTTTATAGGCTATCTGCAAACTTGGAGAACAGCTCTGCTCTGGTTTATGGCCAACATGTATTTATATTGATCTCCTGTTTTCACGATATCTGTATTACCATACTTCAAATGAAGATTGAGTCTGTAGAGTTCGAGCTTATAATGGAGGATTAATCCCACGGTTGGGAAGCAGTGGAGTAGCTAAAGTGGGCTCAAGGCATAATTAGAAATTATGAAAGAATTGTGGGCTAATTGCCTTATTGGGCAAATTTTTTTCATTGCTTTGTAGTTTGATGACTCGCAACCAACAAACAGGTGCTCACTCGTGTTTCAGAGGATAGTCTTTGCAGTGAGAGCTAGGCACTTGAATGCGCTATGATCATTAAGCATTTCATGCTTGGGGGTTTTCCACGTGGTTTAAGCTGTTAATGGAAAACTGACGCATTTAATTATTTCTAGAAATAACATGAACTTTTTTTGAAGAGAGTTTCATTTCCAGAAAATACCATAGAATCTGTGCCTTATGACAGTGAAATAGTTTTAAATCAGTGAATTTTCTGAGTGATCCTATACTAAGCAATAAATGTAAGGCAAAGGCTAGGTATTGGTTCTCCTACCTATTTAAAACAAAACGAAACAAACTTCCACATTTAGATTAATGGTTACAGTGCGTATCATGTCACTTCGTATGTTGGAAGAGCATATGAACTTTTTGTGGTGATCGTGTGAAAGAGTGTGCAAAGACTACCTCTAGCAGCTAAGAATATGGAACCATTTGTATTTTCCAGAAATGACTCAAAGTTGTAGCATATGCCATCTAAGTAGTTCATGTATGCAGGAATTAAACTTTAATTTGTCAGCTCATTTACAGCTGCTTCTGAATGCAGAGTTTTTTCAGTCCTTAGAGACAAATCCAAAGTGGAATACTTCAAGAAATTTTACTCCTCCCTCATATATTGGCCATCAAGTCATAAAATTATTTACTCTGTGCTGAATTTGGTGCAGTAGACTACTCAGAACCTTGTCATGTGCAGAAACACAAACCAAATAGTATGTTCTGTTTTGTTAAATAGCTGGGTAATACAATTTTTTAAATGCTATGTATAGAAACATCAGAAATCTGTAAGACAGCCATTATTTTGTGATTTCTGGGTATTTTTTTTAAGAACTGGGTAATGAATTAAAAGCAACGAGCACTGTAATTCTGCTTTCCTAAAGTCTAAAGGCTGTATTGCTTTCCATTACATTGCCTTAAAAGAGAACTGATAAGGAGATGAAAATCTATTTCAAAACCTAACTCAAATTCACAGATAGGTCAAAATAAAATTTCACAATATTGGAAAAGCAGTTTGTACTTCCTAACTGCATTTCCAGTTGTAAGGTTCATAATTCTTAAATGCACGCTCGTGCATGCACACACAGAGAAGGTTTTGTTGCATGCCAGTGGGTAGCATGTGAATTTCGGGGAACGTGTTTTTGCAGTTGATTTTAAAACTTGAAAGAGTGGAGCATATGGAGTCCTGTGTTGGAAGTATATTTGTAATGTTGAGATCTCTATATCTTCTAGAAGTGACTTTATTAATAAAGTCTGAGTTCTCATTTGGACTCTTTACACTGATGTGCTGATAAGACTTTTGGAAACTTGGATAGTGTTTATTTTCTTGAAATTTGTTAGTAAAAAGGGAAAAAAAGGAACCTGGTTATAAAAATCGTGATTAGTTAACTGATGTTTGTGGAGGGAAAAAAAGTATTTCTATTTTTAAAAAATGTTTTTGATATTTGTTTTATGATAATTAACATTGTCCTTTAAAATGGTATTTGTATTGAACAACATGCATTGATGTATTTCCAACAAAACAAAGCTCAAATGTTGTCTGATATAAAAATCTATTTATAGATTTATAAAATCTAGTATTTGTGGAAGCCTTCAGATTGGTTACCACAAATATGGGAAGTTCTAGTGATGCTATTATGCATCACATTTTTTTCTTTTGGTACAGTTGTCTTAAGTATTATGAAACACTAAGTTTTACTGAGCATCTAATTTTGGGTTTAGCCGGTCTGAGAGGGTGTAATTATCAGAATTATCCTTAAATGATCCTTTTCCCATACTCAGAACGGATGTTAGAGTGTAGCTACCAAAACCACTCCAACTCTGTTCCTCCAGAATACCATGCCAGAGCACCCATTGGGGCTGAGGGATTTTGAAGAACTCGCTCCACAGTTTTTGATTGAATTCTGTTCAATGCAAAAAGTAAAGAAAGCTATTAGTAATTGCTATTTTTCACTTTATTAAACTCAACTAGAGGATGTGTTTTGTTGAAATAAGTTTTATTTTATTATTACATTTTGATTTGTGTAATTGTTTGTCCCTTTTTTGTTACGTTTTTTTTTTTCCATAGCCATTCTTTGCCCCATATCTTTACATGCCAAGGTATTACCCTGGCAGTTCTCATCTCATCTCACGTCCACCACTAAAAACGAGTTTGTCCAGAGATCAGAACAATGGCCTAGTAAGTATTTTGAAGGATAATTCAAATACTAACCTAGACAATAAATATAGTGAGTAATGAAAATGAAGGTTATTAATGATGATTCACTATTCGACAAGTACAAGCTCTGTATTACAAATAGTTTAAGCAAAGGTGTTATTAACATGTAATGTAAAATGTATATTGTTTTAACTTTAGAAATTACTTAGAGAGGAAAACCAATTCTAACATCCAGGTATCAAGATTAGAGGAGTATGACCTGTAATATTGGCAGGAAAATATTTTAATGAAAATGCCAGCTGTACTACAGTAAAGAAATGAATATAGTGTAGTATTGTAAGAAAAAGAGTGCTACTTGTAAATTTATGTGCAAATTTTATAAGATAAAGTTACATCCTTTAATGTGGTAGAGAATACTAGAGATTGGAAGGCCAAAGTAAAAAGTTAAAAGTAATGTTTTAAATATTTAAGTAAAACAAAATACATTTTATCTTAAGTATGCATCAGTTGTAGCTTGGTTTTGTAGGTATATATAATTCAACTTTGTTTACCCATTGAAAAGGAAAAACGAGCTGACTTTTCTAGCTTCCTATAGAATAATAAAATTCCTATTTAACAGTATTTATTTTACTGACAGATGGCTGTTCAGACGGAATTAAGAACTAAGGAAAGCTAAAAAAGTAAAAGCCTCACTTGTCAATCAGTTTATTTCTAGGATATTGATACAATGAGCAAAGCTATTAAAAGGTGGTAAAATCTTTAATCACTTAAGGAAAAGAAGTGTGTTTCTGTTGAATTATGTATTATTACGAGATCATTCTCATTCACTGTTTACTTCATATTTTTTGTTGAGCCCTTGATCATTTTACCCAAACCGTAATATTTTGTTGTTGTTAGGATGTTATCAAGGAGGATGCTGATGAGGGGCTTCCTTCACCCACAGACCCCTCAATGGTAAATGAGTAGTCATGTGGTGTGGAAATCTTAGCATCTCATTGCTTTTTCAGCAGTAATGAGTCTGCATTAATCATAACTGCAGTTCACTAACACTGCATCAGTGGCTTTGGTGGGCAAATAGAGTAGCTGAAAACTAATGTAGTTCATGAGTGAATTTAAGAGCTAATATTTCACTTATAAGATGTATTATATTTTCCCTTGTAGTTTTCCCCTTGCCTTTCTCAGTAGCTATGGTGGGCTTTCAGTAAAAAGAGTGTTGTGGTAGCTAAAGAGAGTGAAGAATGACAGCTGGTCATTCGGTGCTTAGATTTTAGAATTAAGTAACTGTGTTTTTTCCGCTTTAGTCAACTCTCACCTGATCCATACTTCTTGGTGACATAAAGCTATTGCAGTTAACACAGTATAAAGCAACTTTCAATAGAAATTAAAAAAAAAAAAATTGCTGGTCATAAGCTTATTCTTGAGTCAGAATGCTAACATCTACCTTTTCCATGACTTGTTGTTTTATCCTAAGTATTCACACAAAGATATCTTCTTTATGGGTATCTGTTTTAACTCTTAACTGTGGGAATCGATGAAAAATCATGGTTTATTACCAAAACAAAGAGGTTAATATGTTTGTCATCATTCTCTTAATACTTGCTGCCAATAGTGTTGGCAACAGTTATAGTTTGATCTCAGTTAGTTTTTCTTCTAGTAAATAATTGCAAAAATGTCTTTCCATTGTTGTGCAATGAAAAAATTCCAGAACTGTATTTAACTGCACATAACCTTCACTGAGCACCATGTATGGGTGATGCCATGGAAAACGTACCCTAAAGTTCTCTCTCCCAGGTCATTAGCTACCTCGTGTGTGAAGGGATGACTTTGGAGTACGTTTTTCTGGTAGTATATTTTTGGAGATGCTGATGCCTTCCCTGTGTTTGATTCCTTATCTCAGTATCCCATTCTCTTCCCAGTCCTTTCCAGTTTGTCAGTGCAAGGAGAAAAAGTAAGGACTATTGAGAAAGTAGTAGAGTGATGGCTGAAGTATGTGTGTATCTGTGAGTGTGGGAAGGGCCACAGGACTGGAAAAGTCTCAGGGCAAAGAGGTGAATGAGCTCCAGCAGCAGACCTGGGCCCGATTGCTCTTCTGCTTGCTGCTCTGAGTGTGTATCTTAAGCACACAGAGGCTGCAGTTTCAAGCAGCAATTTAAAAGACTCATGTAAGATACGTAGTCTATTGGCTGTAGGTAAGAAAATACAGGAGTTAGAACATTAAAAGGAAACTTTGTCTGAAATAACGATAATGGAGGATTTTATTAGATCTATTTCTGAGTTTAATTTATGCTACTGTGAATCTGTGTAGTACAGCACATCAGATCATACACTTTTCTAAGACTTAGCAATATTTAACCTACAGTGTAAATATAAAATTTTGAATTTTTTAAAATCTCTTGGGTAGTTTGCAAGAATGTTGTGAGTCAGGGTATGGTATTAGAATAGACCACTATTTCAGTTGGAACGGACCTACAACAATCATCTGGTCCAACTGCCTGACCACTTCAGGGCTGACCAAAAGTTGAAGCATGTTATTAAGGGCCTTGTCCAAATGCTTCTTAAACACTGACAGGCCTGGGGCATCGACCACCTCCCTGGGAAGCCTGTTCCAGTGTTTGACCACCCTCTCGGTAAAGAAGATTGTGTGCCTGACAGGATACCTCATCAGGGTTTCATCTATTCTAAAAACACTTCTTTTGTAGACTTTATTGAAATTTCGTTGAAAGGAAACAGTATTATACCTGTTTTAGGTACTGCAATTATCCAGAGGTGATGGGTACAATAATTTCATCCAGCTATTTAGGTAGCTCTTAGTTGATGGGTCATTGCCACTATATAAATGATACAGCTTTTACTTATTAAATGGATTGGTGTATGCAAAGTAATGAAATAGCCTAAAAAATTGTACACAGTAGTTAATGAACACCAAGATGTGTAACTGGTTTGATGATTGAAAACAAGAGGAGCGTGTAGAATCAAAATTGTCTTTCATGCAAATCTGGCAAGGAGCCAGAAATGTTGCAATTTTACATCTGTGTAAAGTAGAGAATAATAAATTTTTTGAATGTTCTAAGTCTTACAGGGCAAAAACCAGTTTCTTCAGGAGTATCAATTTTTTTTACACAGATCATCATTGCTACTCAGTTGCATGAGTTGGCAGAGCTGTGTTGAGGATGTTACGTGATATAGTTAAGGCTCTGTCGGTGTTGTCAGTCTGACACTGGAGTTGACTGAGTTCTGAAATTTCAGATCCTAATCATTAGTCTTGTAAAATCAGTGTAAGTCTAGGTTAGCTTAGTGGCAATCAGAAATCTTTTGAGAGCAGTCATCTTGTATCAATAATTTGACTTCTGTGACCTTCTATATTTGGATTCTGTTGCTGATGATAAAACTTGTCTATCTTAGACTGTAGTTTACTGTTCTTTACTGAATGGATCAAAACATAGATGTCAAACCGGTAAGTTTACCAATACCATCTATGTAGTTGTGCTAACATGAAAGTGCATTGCAAATTTTAGGGTATCAGCTTAAATCACTAATGCAAATAGGCTTGACTTAAGACGTCAACCTTTGCACATCTGTGATGGAGGCAAACATGCATTTCTGCTGACTTTACTATACAAATGGTTATTTCTGACAGGAACTGCAAAAACTTCTAGAGTGTTCTTCTGAGGAGTTTATCATCGGATCGTAGTGTAACCAATATCTGTTCATAGTATCCCCTATTATGTTAGAAAGCAAACTAGTATTAGCAGTGGTTATCTGTCATAAACTTAATCGTGTGCTTTAGTTTGCGTTGTTAATTATGACTTGTTAGGATGCAGCTTGTTGCGATATAATTACTTTGTTTAAATACATTTTTCATACTGCATTGAATATATAATATCTTAAGATGTAGTATGTGTGCTTTGAATGAGAACTAACAGCCCAGAGCATGTAGTGTAGATAAACATACAATATTCATTAAGAAACTGGAAGTGCTTCTCAAAAGTTTGAGCATGAATGAAAGTGTGTGGCATGGGAGTTTATTATATGGATTTTCTAGGTGCTTTTATGTAGCATTTTTGTGCTTTGAATATTTGTTCTTAAATGAAGTACCTTTTCAGTTCTGTAGGTGGTGGTGGTTTGCTTTTTTGCGGGAGTGGGATGGTGGTGGTGTGTGTGTGCTTAGATAGGAGGTGTCAAAGTTATTTGAGATACATTGTTGGTATAATGTGATCTTGAAATGGCAGGAGAATGTTTGGTTAAAAGCAGGATTTTCCATCAGAAACATAATGTAGAACTTTTATGCAAACAAAATACAGCAAGTGTTGCTTTTTTAAAAGTGCAAAATGGAGTAGTCTGCTCATAGGAAAATAGTATTTGTATAGCATATACTAAATGTGTATTCTGAAGGTCTACCTTAAAAGTTTCATCACATTATGAAAATATCCCGTTTCTATCCTAGCACTGATTTCCTCTGTTTACTTCAAAGCATGTCATCTGTATGTTCAACCTTTCTGATGTCACTTTAAGCTGTTGTTTCTTTCCATTCTGTTTTGTCCTTTTCTCAAAGCCGTGTAAGTCTGGGTTAAACAAAAACAGACAGGTACAGCCACTTTCTGTGAATTATCATTCACTTATTTCAGAGTAATTTCAGAAGCTGTCATACTGGTGCTTCATGCTGGGCTGTCTGTAAACTAATGCTCATTACTAGCCTTGAGGTTTGTTTTGACAAGCTGCTTTTAGCTTTTGCATGGCAAATACTTTTCAGACTAATGTTCTGTAAGCATCTTTAACAAAACCACTAAGGCTGAAAAATGTGTCAGTTTAAGTACAGTTTTAATTCACTTACATGATGACAGTATCCCTAAAGCTATTACATTACTTATTCTTCAGAGAGTGCTTTTTATAAAGAAAGATTTAGATTAATGTGCATCTATTTCAAACAGTTCACACTTTAACAAAAATAGTCTAAATATTTTAGTGCTTTTCCATATTTTTTTATACACAGAAGAGTTTCTAAACTAACTCTTAATGCATGCAGAAAGAATGACTTGTTCTTGATTGTTAAAAAAATATTTTGATCTGAAGGAGAACTGTTAAATTAGAAGTGTTTAAAACTTTTCTTCGTTTATTTGTAGATGTGTGATAGATAATATATTTAATAGATTCAGAGAACAAGAGCAATTGCTTGTGCACATTGCTTAGGGATCATTTCTTTTAGTAGTGCCACAATGTAATTTTGGCTGTAACGGTTTCTTTTATTTTAATTGATAAGCTTTCTTTCAAGAAATAATTAAGATTTGAATTAACTTAATACCTTTTCTTTTTTGGTATATTATCTAACTCATACCAATAGTAAATAGTGTGTTTATGGGGAAATAATAGACAAAACTGGTATTGCGAAGAAAATCTCAAAGTGATTTTTTAAAGAGGAAAAATAGAGATGTACATAAAAGAAGTATATGATAAATAGTTTATGGATGAAGCTTCTTCCTGTCATCTTCATCAGTTTGATGGTTGGCTTGTATCCTTAACACGATAAAGATTTTAGCTGTGCTAAAAATCAGACTAGATTAAGACCTAAATTTCATCCTTTAGATGCCTAATATGATAACTTATTAGGTATTGTAGGCACCTAATTAGGGAGACATTGCAGAATCTGAAAAGTAACTGTCTTGTCCTCAGAAGGAATACCAAGCCCCTAAGTTAGGTGCCCAGACTGTAGTGGAATTATAATGCTTAATTTTTATGCAATAATTTCGGTAGACTACGTACCCAGAAAATGGGGTATATCTTTTGTTTGTTTAGTGTCCAGTTGACATCACATAAAAAAAATATAAATGGTCAAAGGAACAAAGATTAGTGCCCCAGCTCTGTTTTCAGGCAAGTGTGCGAACTGCTAGACTTAGATTCCCCACAGCCTCCTGTAGTGTTCTTGAGTGAAGGTGATAGTTTGCCAGTTTTAAGTCCATTTCAAGCACATCTGGCAGAGAGCTTTGGGGGAATGACATGTAATAGCATCTAAACTTTGAAACTCAGAGTAGCTTAGGTGGGGAGCGTGCCTACCTCCCCAGATCAGGATATCTCCGATACAGTAAGTTAGAAATAACTCTGAGGTTAAATGGTAGTAGATAATGGGTTTTTGGATTGCTGCCTTGGAATTAATAGTTGAATAAATTCTTCTTAAATATCCTGGTTTAGATAATTCAGATATGGTTAATGCCATTCTGTGTGATAATCCTTGGTTTTTATAAGCAATATATTTGGATCTATTAATTTATATTAATTCTGAAAGATTAAATAACTTTGAAGTAATTAAATAAAAATGAAAAAAATATTGCGACTATAAAAACAGTCTTCATTGGTGATTTGAGGAATATAGTCAAACTTCGTTAACTGAACTCTGGATAGTCAAAATGCACTTTTACATCCCAGGGTTTACGCATGTGATGATGAGCTCTGAGGCTGTGGAAGCTCTTTTGCATCCTCCCAAAACAAGCTTTGTTTGGTGCATGGTCTACAAGAGCTGAAACCAAAACTTCACGTTCAGAAAAAGGGGAGGGTGCAACCTCCCTCCCAGGAGGAGGGCGCACAAGTATTTCACAGCTGATAGAACTGGTTCTGATTTTGCTTTTAAGAATTTGGAATCACTAGCATAACTGTTTAGAGCTTTGCACTTTGCTCCTACTTAACGCACAGGTCCCCATCCAGGGAGAATGTGGGTTTTTTTGACAACACACTGTCTTAGTATACTGACTACCTGCAGATGCATTTGTTTTGTTTTTCCATGCTTTCTTTGAAATTCCCAGAAGCTGGCAACATTAACAGGACAGCTTCTGTGTTACAGATCTGAGTTGTGAATAATTTCTACCTAATCTTGCAAAAGTTCAATATATATGAAGCATCCTCATAGTATCTTGGAGGGCAGTGGTGGTGCTGCTCTGTTTCTGTACTGTGGTACACAGCCCCTTGGCTGATCTTGCATAAATGGAGCTGAAGGAACCTCTGGAAAATGGACAGATGTTGCTAAAATTACCCAATGAATCCAAGTAATTGGGGAGTTACGTTTTAGGTCATCTTTGTCTGATACTAAACCAGGAGTTTTTAAGACAGGAAAATCTAAGTTGTGTCTGCATTATTTAAAAAAAAAATCAAACCAAAAACCAAACCCCAAACCAAACTAACTACTAAAATCAGGGGGAAACTCTGAGTAAAGGTGCATTTGAAATTGATTAACCCGTACTTAATATTTCTGATTTTTATATTGCTTTTCTTAAATAACATTATTTAAGAGAGGTATTTTCTCACGTAGGCAGGACTCAAGATGCTGTGGTTTTTCTCATATAAATACCTATAATAAATGTTTCCCAATATATAGATATTCTAATAGTAATTAAAAATGCCTGTGCATTCTTATTCTTATCTCTTAATTTTAAAATGTAGTTGAACACAACTTGATTTGTGTTAGTGTATATTGTGAAATTCTGGGTGTACTGAGTATTTGAACAAATCTTATGTGCACATTTTCTCACTTCTTACAGGGAGCAGGAGCAGGCACAGGATCAGCCGCAGGAGTATCACATGTGTCTCTGAGTACAATGAGTGTGGAAGCTGTGTGTGAGAAGCTAAAGCAGATAGATGGTCTGGATCAGAGCATGCTACCTCAGTACTCTGCAACTATAAGAAAGGTATCAGCTGAATTTCATTAACGTATTTAGTACCTAAACATGGAGATACACAAGGAAAAGGAAATACTTAGTTGCCTTTTTTCGTGAAAATGTTTATTGAAACACATCAAATGTCAAAACAACATCCTAACTTCTATGCGTGCTAAGTTTGGAGGACATTTTAATACAAGCATCTATTTTTCAGAGAAAATGCTCTCTCTCAGAAAGGAAAAACAGACTCAGAAATATAAATGCTGATGAGACTGGTTATTTTGAGAAAAGAAGCAAGAAAAACATTTTCAAAATTGCCACGTGTAGATAAATAGGGTTGCAAATGTTTTCTATGTCCAGGTAGCAACATCTCTTTTTTTTTCCCCCTGAGAAGTTGGCACATCTGTTGTAAATGAGTGGTGAAGATGGTTCCATTTCTGTCTTATCACATTCCACATCTATTTGCTTCAGAAAAAGGCCACTGTACATTTTTCTGTTCCTGCTCTTTTCTCTGAGACATTAGCACAGAATAATTTTTTTCTTCATTACTTTTTTCCACCATTCTGTGTGCTCCTTTTACAAAGAAAGAAGGGGAAAATATGAAGGTTGTCATCAGTGAATGTTTTTGCTGAGCTCACTTTGTCCCGGTACCTATCATATCTTAAAAAATACAGGGAGGATATTGATTCAAGGATTAAGAGACAGGTTTATCATAGGAAGCTACAGCGATGTTGCTTAAAGCAAGAAGTAGGATGTTGGATTGCAGCTCATTAAGTGTAGCTGCAAAAAATTCCAGTTGCTTCAGTGGCTCTAGAGTGCTAAAAGAATGTGCTCATCAGTTATCTCTAATGAGATTCCTCTTATTTATATTCTTGCATTTCTTACTACAAGTGATATCATGTAAAAAGGAAGAATGAAAATGGCTCAGCCTGGTCTTTTTCCTAGTTTGATTAAGACTGTCTGCTGGGATATGGGAACAAAACCACCGAGATCCCTCAGACTGAGCAGAGTTCTCAACTTGGGTCTTCCATTTTGTGGCTGCTCTCCTAAGACATGGTTCCTCTTTTACGTTCTGTCCATCCACTGATACATGGTATAAAGAGAAATACTTCTCATTGTTATGTAAGGAAAATCGTTCTGTATCAAGTTTGGTGCTGTTGGAAGTTAAGCACTGTATAAACACGCCTAACATAAGGAATCAGCTTCCTGGAATATAGATGGTGTTCAGGCACTTCTGTCTTGATCTCTGAAGGATGATGAAAATTAGAAAGAAGTCTAGTCTTCTATCCCTGGGTATTTCCGATGATGGGAGGAATGTAAGCCTGTATTTATGCAGCGAGGGAACTTGATGGAGGTAGTACCTGATCTTAGATGCCTCAAGCCAGGGGTCAGATGATGCCTGGGACTTAACTGATTATCTTCAGATATTCGGGCCTCTGCAGTCCGTTTGTGTTCCGAGTCTGAGAAGTCTAGGCAGATGAATGTGGTTTATCATCCGTGAAATTTTTTACTGCTGTGTTGTTTCCTTATGTCTGTTTATAGAACACAATCATATTGCCTTTCCTATACACATTTTTGATGGGTTTAATATTTTCATTCTTTTCATGACACGTAGGTTCTTCTTGTCCATCAGCAATCATCAATAAATATTCTTTTATAAAAACGTGTTTATTACATAGGATTGGATTTAAGAGTGATGTTGGGGAGTTTCACTAGTAGTCACCATCAATATATCCAATTTTAATTAAGTTTTCAGTCTGATACTGCCACACCATAAGTCTTGTATTGGTAATTTACATGACTTAGTTTTATTGTTTTAGGCAAATATAAATGGCCGTGTCTTGGCTCAGTGCAACATTGATGAACTGAAAAAAGAAATGAATATGAATTTTGGTGACTGGCACCTGTTCAGGAGCATGGTAAGACTTTCTCTTCAGTATTCAGGTCATCATAAATTTGTCTTTTTCATTACGAACCTTATCTTTTTTTCTTTCCTATTGCTTTCTTGTTATCATCATCTTTAAGATGATAAGTATCGTCTTAAAACATGCATGCATTTATTATTTTGTTACTTTGTCTTTTTGTCTTGAGCACTTTAATGAAGAACTGGTTGCCTATGGCTTTGCATCTTAATTGTTTGTGAACTCTGAAGTTTTGCCTCCTCTTTGTAAGATCTGTTTTTCCTGTGTGGGTTCCCTTTTCCCTTTTTAAATTTGCCTATTTTAATGAAATTGTCAGAACTTAATTCTCTTTGAAGCCTCTGTCCTTCTGTTAAAAGTTAGTCAGGGAGTTCACAGTATATTAGTGCGAGGAAGTGGACAGCCAGGCTCTTAGAGATGCATGGCACACAATTTCATAAGCATGATTTTAAAAGAAACTTAATCTAAAAATCAAGCCAATGAGATAAATGTACAATATTCAATTGACACATACTTGTATAACACGAGAATGCTGCATTGCATACTATTATTGAAGCATATATATAGATATCTAATTTTCCGTATTTCCCTCCTCCCAGTTTGTGAGTAAATGACAGTTTTACAGTGAGGGTTATGCATCAGAGAGAACTGTGTTTTCTCTTAAGTATTTTTAGTATATTGCCAGTTTTCTTTCTGAAAATAACAGTATGTCTCTCAACTGCTAAATCAGTCTTGAAAACACTGAGAATTACAAGATGCGATTTATTGTTAAATTCAGGTTGATTAAACTATGAAATGGAAGTGTTTGGTTTTGCTTTTAAATTGTAATTTATCACTTATCTAGTTTTACAAGAATTTAAGTGTTTTGTGGCATATGAGTTCTTTTAAGGGTCTGAGCATAATAAGAATATTTTGTAAAGAATAATAATAATTTGTAAACACAAAAAAATTCTTAAATATTAAAATGTGATTTGCAGTAAAGACAATGAATGCACTAGATCTGTGAACAGACTTTTCTTCATACTTTTCCATGTTCACCACCACCTGTGCAAGTACACTTTTACAGTTGTGAATTCCTTGTTCCTATTTTTAATAGAATTCTTCTTTAACAATTTTGAGAACTTCTTCTATTTATGTAATTACATTTATAATGTCTCTTTTTGTGTGTTAAGATACTTGAAATGAGAAATTCAGAAAATCAGGCTGTTCAGGAAGATCCTCGTGGAACAACTGAGCATGTTACCACTGCGATTCCTCATAGTGAACTTACTCGTCGTCCTGGGCAGAACACTGAGTTGCCACACACTGAGCTTACAGGTCTTTCTGGTCAAGCTCCCTACACACTTAACTTCAGCTTTGAAGAACTCAACACAATTGGTCTTGATGAAGCTCCTCCACGCCATAGTAACTTAAGTTGGCAGGTATTTAATAGAGAAATGTATTCTGCTTGCTTACCTGTATGGTAAAGGGTTTTTTCCATTCTTGGATACAGACAGGTCAAGAAGTAAGTCTGCTGTGACAGTTCAGGTACTTTCAGTTCTCAGTCTTGGCAAAGACCAGTTTTGCAGAGATGTAAAATCTAACCACACTCTCTGAGTCAAAGTCTTTAGTCTTTGCCATCTGAAAACTATTCATCTGTTCCAGTAATCACTCTTCAAGAGAAAAAAATCAAAGCTATCGTGCTTTTCTCATCTAGCTTAGGGCAGCGTCCTGCAAGATTTCTGTTTATCGTAGTATTCAGAATTTGTGTGTGAAATATTTTAGCTATGTGCTAGCCAGATGTTATACTATTCAAAGGATTACAGATACATTTATTAGGCTTTTTTTAAACGGACAACTACAGTGCTCTGTGACATCAGAGCCTTGTCCTGACAATGCATAATCTATTCGTAGACTCCAGAGCTGACATCTTTCTCTAACTACAGTTTCTGTCATACGTTATGGTCATTTTTCTTCTGTATCTTACGAAATCACCTGAAGTGTGTGATTTTCTTTTGTCCTTTTTAAGAAATAAGACAAATCAGTTGGTATCTAAATAGTGATTAGAATTAAAAAACAAAACAAAACAAACCCCAAACTCAAACATTTAGCAGCTTTTTAATCTCTGAAAGTCTAAATTAGAAAATCTTGAGGGTGCATCAAAATAGGAAGACACCCCAAATTACTAGCTATAGGTGATATTTTTAATATTCAGAATTGTCACTGAAAAGAGGTTTGGGATATATATCCCAGAGAGAGATTTCTGTCTCAAATACCTCTGTGTGTGTGCATGCGCACACACTTGTGTGTGTCTGTAGGATCCTGATTACCCTTACTGCCTGTTTCCAGCAACGGAGTATCAGTGTATGTTTTTCCAAACCAAAGTGGCATGACTCACATTTGTTACTTTGTTTTTGTATCAAAAGCAACGAAGTACAAGAAAATCTTTTTTAAAACACTCTGAAATGCAAGTTTAAATAAATAGTGCTTCTGATGCCATACAGTTACCTGAAGTTCTATCAAAAGAATGATAAAGGTAGTTTGTCCTTAAGAGAACATTAGAATTCGCCTATTGGAATTTTTGAAGTCAATACTGATTAAAAATAATATTGCTGCTTCTCTGTAAAAAGAAGGAGTACTACTGGAAATGCACAACAAAATAAAATATTTCTCTTTTTGGTGAGGAACCATAGCTGCTGTGAGTATGGATAAACAGTAGTGAATATGCATAAATAATCCAGTGTTAATATTTCTGAGATTCTTGCATTTTGCTTTGGGCATTGAATTGCTTAGCAGTCATGGCAGATAGAAGTCATTTAAACACCATTTTCCTTTAGTTAATCATGTTTAGCTGTTCCCCAGTATTCTAGTGTATATACAACATTATTGATCTTATGAAAAGCTGTCAGTAATACTTGTTTAGTAATATAGAGGGAATAATGGAATGGTAACCTGCAGAGCTCGTGTATATTGCTTGCTGGGGGGATTATGAGCATCTTCTGAGAAGGAAAGAAACATGTTGGTTTGCATTGCATTCCAGTGCAGAACAAGAAAAAGGAAAAGATGATGAACAGAAACAAGAAGGATAGGAGCGATGCATGTAAGAGCAGGAAAAAGGTGGGGGGAAGGAGGAAAGAAAAACAGAGGGTGAGAAAGAGAAGGATGGACCAAGAGGGTGTATCTATCTGATTAAGCAATTCTGTTCTAAATCTTAAATTCATTCACAGAATTTGAATCCACACATTCATTTTCCTGTTTACATTTAGCTTGTTAAAATTACCCAAGCCCTTTTAGGTTTTTTCTTAATAGTGTTTTCTAGTAGAAGTTAGGTTTTTGAAACTTGGTTCATTTTCAGTGTTGCCCCAAATAAGACATAATACCTCAACAGTCTTTCAAAATCTCATCTCTTGGGCACTGCGAAGTTGAGTAGGTTTCCTGAAGTACTTACTGCTTAAGGCAATGCCTCGGCTCCAATGCACTGGGCACTGTACATCTTTTACTTGGTGGTAGTGAGCAGCCCGCTATATGCATGACACGAAGCTGTATGTTCAGCCACAATCCATTCCTTTACTTTGTTCAGCTCTGTGCTAGACCTTGGTTCTAGCATTTAATAGATGGCCTAGCGTCCTATGCCTATGGAGTTCTCTGTGTGCACACTAAAAGAGAGCAGAGGTGGGGGCAAAGAGGAATATGTTTGTCCAAGACCCGATTTTTCTGAAATCAGCTATATGCAATGGAATTTTGCCAGGATATATTGAAGTAGGTAAGATGGGGGTCTTTTAAAAACGTTTTTGGGAGATGTTCAGCATTTAGATGAACTCTTGCTGTCTTTCTAATATAAAATGCTAAATTTGTAAGTGTACAAAAATGTATTAGAAAAGCTCATCTTGACATACAAATTCAGTTGTTATAATTATATACTCAAAAGAGTTAGCCTCAAATGCACTGGATAAAATGCTTGTTTTGTGGAAGTCTTCCGTTATGGGGACCAACAATAAGAATACTTTGTAAGTTTAGTGAATGTGTGTGTGATTACATATGTATGATTATAGTAAGCATATTTTAATTATAGCATTGACAATTTCACTTGCATAATCTATTCACAGCAACAAAAAAAATCATTTAAGCACATACTTGATACTTTGAGTTATTTTATTTAAAAAGATCAATAAAAGTAAAAATAAATAGTTCATTTAACTGTTATCTCTCTCTTTTCTTTCTTTTTGTTTTCCAGTCACAAACTCGTAGAACTCCAAGTCTTTCAAGTCTTAACTCTCAAGATTCTAGTATTGAAATATCAAAGCTTACTGACAAGGTGCAGGCAGAATACCGAGATGCATATAGAGAGTATATTGCTCAAATGTCACAGTTAGAAGGAGGTGCCAACTCTACTACAGTAAGTGGTAGGTCCTCCCCTCATAGCTCAAGTGCTTTCTATATGGGGCAGAGTACATCAGGGGGTTCCTTGCATTCCAGTGCAGAACAGGAAAAAGGAAAAGATGGTGAACAGAAACAAGATGATGGAAGAAAGTCCTTCTTGCTGAAGAGGAATGATGTTGTTGATTACAGTACTTCAGGTGTTTCTACTAATGATGCATCTCCTTTGGATCCTATTACTGAAGAAGATGAAAAATCTGATCAGTCCGGTTCCAAGCTTCTCCCAGGAAAGAAGTCTTCGGAAAGAACAAGTATTTTCCAGGCTGCAGATTTAAAGCTTAAGGGAGTTACTCTCCGGTATCAGAAACTTCCAAGTGATGAAGATGAGTCAGGAACTGAGGAATCGGATAATACTCCACTTCTTAAGGAAGGTAAAGATAAGAAAACAGATGGCAAAATAGAGAAGCAGCCCAAATCTCCAGAACATGGATCTGAACCTATTAGAACCTTCATCAAAGCAAAGGAGTATTTGACAGATGCCCTTTTGGACAAAAAAGATTCATCTGACTCTGGTGTAAGATCCAATGAAAGTTCTCCAAATCATTCCCTCCATAATGAAGGAGCAGATGATTCACAGCTTGAAAAGGCAAATCTCATTGAACTTGAAGATGACAGTCACAGTGGAAAGAGAGGAATTCCACACAGCCTTAGTGGCCTTCAAGATCCAGCTGTGGTTCGCATGTCTATTTGCTCAGAAGATAAAAAAAGCCCTTCTGAAAGCAGCTTGATAGCAAGTAGCCCAGAAGAGAACTGGCCAGCTTGCCAGAAAGTCTATAATTTAAATAGAACCCCTAGTACAGTAACCTTAAATAATAACAGTGCTCCAAACAATCGAGCTAATCAAAATTTTGAAGAAATACAAGGTATCAGAGATTCACCTCAAATTATCCTGCACCCTGGCTCAGGTTCTAATTCAACTGTGGTTCAGAACGAGAACCTGAAGAGCGTTGCTCACAAGCGGAGCCAGCGTTCAAGTTATACCAGGCTTTCAAAAGATTCATCAGAGCTCCACACTGTTACGGCCTCAGAAGGGGCTGGTTTTGGAGAAGAAAGAGAGAGTATCCTGTAAAAAGCAGCCAGGTTAAAACAGAGCATGCCCCTGAATTGTAGCTTCCTTGGAATTCCTTGTCAGTGTGTGGTTACATTAAGCTCTGTAGTTTAAGCTTTCAATATCGTAATAGAAGGTCTAGATTGTTTTCAGTCATTTTCTGGAGAGAAGAAGTAATTTTTACAAGAAGCAAATTACTTCAGACCTTCCCCACATATAAAAAGCATTACTTGTCAGCATGGAAAACCAATTCTTTGTTAAGACACTGTGCAAAGGTTTGGTCAGGGGCAGATGTTACAGAAGTAAGTATGGTTTAATTATTAAAATTATGTTGTGATTTTACTTTTCTGTTGGGATATGTATTACTTATCCCTTCTAAACAGTCCAGTTAAGTCTGCATACTTGCAAGTAAAGTTAAGACTGTGCATCTTTGCCATTTGATGTAAGAGATGCCAGAAGATTAAATACCACAACCTGTGATACCCTTATCAAGCTTTGCATTAATTAGTGGATTAATGTGTGCAACATATATTACATATGTTGAAATTTGATGTTAAGATACCTGTTTGGCTATACGTACACTTTTACTCTCTGTATGTTCAGTAATTGCTGTCGGCTTTGTGAACTTTGGGTAGAGTGGTGATAAGGTTTGTAAGGAACATTGTCTTGATGTGTCATTGGAATTGGCAGTTATTTATAAGGTAATACCTTATCATTGCTTTAGTGGATCCATTATTTATTATAGGTACATAATTTTGCAGTCACTGCTCTAAATAGATGCAACCACCTGAACTATGTTAAAATATTGTAAGGATAAAGTATGAATGTGATGTCTGAACTTACGGAGTATCTGTTGCTGTGTGTGGTCTTTCCTTGGTACAGTGTTTATCATTTGGTTATGGAAAGAAAAATTAGCAGTGTTTGCCATTTTAAAAATAATGCATACTTTTTGGAATCTCGTCAGAGCTGTACACCAGCTTCTTTGTTTCTGAAGTACAGTGTTTGAAAATTTTTATGTCATCTAAGTAATGTACCTGAATGTTACTGTAGCAAATACTTGTACTGTCCAGTGAAATCTGCATGTTTTTGAGGAAGAATTGTTCGAACTAGACTCTGGTAGTACAAAGAGAATAAAAAATAAATTGGCATGTTGGGTTTGTGTCCAAATTTCTGTTTATTGCAGTATTTTGTTTCTTCACTTGATAAAAATGTTACATCCATGTTGTTTTGGTTAAAGTACTTCATGGATTTAATTAAAAAGAATGCATTAAAACAATATTGTTATTAATACAATACTAAATAAGCATCAAGTATAAAAATACATTTGATAAATGGAATTGCCAAAGCAGACGTTTCTAAAGAAAGTGCTGTGAGCTGCGGAGATGTGGCCACCTCCTGCTAGTCCGAAGCAGTAATCCTGCTGTTTGTGGCAATTAACATGTGCTGGTAGTTCTGCACAGCTTTATTTCTGTCCTAGTGCGTCTCCAGCCAGATGCCTCCAGTGGGACCATGTGGTCGTGGCCTTTGTTATCCAAATCAAGAGGATGCTTTTCTATGCCAGCGTCAACAGAGAAAAACTGGCTTTATCTAGGCTCTTTATTTTTCCATTCCATGGATGTCTTGTACTTACAGGACTGGAGACGTGATCTGTACGTTTTTGGATTCTGTTAAATTGGAGCATTATTTGACTGAATTAAAATTTACTCATCAGAGTGTTACAGAAGTACTGGAAACTTGTGTGCACGTATCTTTATCTATTAGAAAGATTATTAGTTTAACCAAAAAGCCTCCCAAAACAAAATAAGAAGCCCTCAAAGCCTGTGTAGCTTCATGATATTTTGCTGAATCTTTGGGAACAATTTTTTTGGTTTAGGTTCTTCCTATTAAAAAAACTCCCCAAAAGTACATCACTCTGCTTTCTGAAATCTTTGGGATGTAACAGCTTTTTACAGAAAGATATTTATAAGCATTGTTTTGTAAGAGAGGACAAGAAGTGTAGCCTTCTTCATTTAGACATATTCACAGTATTGATGAAAGATACCAATTATTTCAAATAATTTTGTCTGTTCAAGTCCTCAAATAATCTAAACTGATGAATTTTAAATTTTCATATGCTTTTGAGATCTTTTTCATCCTGCAAGTTTTATTCCTCAAGTCTTCATAAAATACCAAATTTGGGATGAAATAGGTAGTTGAGTGGAAAACTTTTCCATGTTTCTATCTTGTATTCCTTAATACCAGTGTAATTGCTTGCCATCACTAAGAAACACTAGTTACAAGCAAAGTGTCTGTGTAAGATTGTACAGGGCTTAATGTAGTACTCTCTTTGGGTATGTAGATCCATGCCCCGCATGGGATGTGGGTACCTAAAATCATTTCAGTTCCAAATAGTGGTTCAGTCCTGCTTCCTTTAACTGCTTTACATAATAATGCATGCTGTAGTTTATATATCAGATGTGTTCATGGGCTTGTTATTTAATGCCTTCCTAGCGAAGTTCCTAGAATCAGCAAAATGTGAGTGCTTCATAGCCAGTTCAAGGACAGTATGCTACAAAAGCTGTTAATAGGACAGTAAATATAACCGGCACTTAAAATCTACTTGCATAAAAATAACTAGACAGAATGCATTTTTCTTCTCCATTGAAGCATCTTTTTAATTTTTTTTTATACAGGTGTTCATAAGCAAACAGAAGAAAGTGTAGTACTCTGATAAAGGGAGAGAGGAAAAGAGAGAGGAGAGAGAAACGGAGTACTTAATACAGCACAGTAGTAAGAAGTGTCTTTTGGTACATGATAAATATATACGTTAGTTACTGTACATGTTTAATGAATTTTTCACATGTAGGATATGAAAGAGTAGCATTTGCAAGAATTAAAAATACACTGCAGTTTCATAGCTGAAACTTGTTTTTTCTCTACCACAGTTGCTATGGTTACTAGCTTGCTTAGTTTGTTGCACAATTCTTGGAGTTAAGAAACTATAAACAATTTCCAGTGTTGAAATATGAAAAGTTAGCTCTGTGACTTGTGGGAATCATGGAACCCCAGAGTTCCATGGAGAACGGAAATGAATGAAGAGTATAAAACAGTAAGACAACTGCAAACTCATTTCTGGTACTCGCCGCTTTCCAGAACTCTTGTAATGATAGTTTATGTGTCCACGCTAATTTTGGATGACTGAACACTACGGGTACTTGAAACCATGACTACTTTGCCTAACTGAATCTGAAGAGCACAGTTTGGCCTGTCCTCATGTTCTGATGCCTGGATATGTTTGCACACTAGGGTGAAAATAAATCATTTTTGAAAGGAAAAATTGGATGCAAGTAACATGGCAGGATTTATGTGAGACACTTGTGGCTATTTGCCAGCTTTTTCCAGGGTTGCAGTTTATGAGGAAGGGGGAGAGGGAAATTCTTATATCCCATTTGTAAAACTTGCAACAAAATAATGATCTAGTAAAATTCTCAGAGATTCTGGAAAAAGTTTTCCATTTTGTGTCTGTCCTGGTCAGTCTGGGATATCTGATCACCCTGTATGACTTTGCCCATGCAGCAGAATATATATGTGGTATTAGTAAGTTTTCAGTCCTTAGCTTTCTTAAGTTTTCTTTCCAAATACTGTTAATTTTTTTGTTTTTTCTTTTTTTTTTTTTTTTAATATAATCTTTGGGAAACTTTCCTGGGACACACTTAGCATGGGTTTATACAGTATGCTGAAAATAGGTGGCTTCTCTTGTGGTCTGGGGTTCAGCTGTTCACATCTATCCACAGAATCTTCGAAGCCTGTTTTTTACCTTTGCAACTCTCATGGGAAGCTTTCTGGACGTCACGGTAAGAATATGGGAAGTTCTTTGTATGGCCACGAGATACACAGGCAGAGGATCCCCAATAGCATCTGTTATCCATAGTCCAGCACGTTGCACCCCATGGCCTTGATGCTAGATAGCTTTATCATCTGTGACAGGTTTATTTATGTTTCTAAATACATTACTAAGAAATTGCTAAAGAAAATAATATCTGGATATTTGAGGTCTCTTAACTGAAAGCCACAGTTGTGGTAAAACAGAAGTGTTAATACCTAGTAGTGAATTTTCAGATATGTGAGAGAAATACAACGTGCTAATTAGTGTAAGATAAAGCCTGCTGTTAGGATTTTCGTCTTTTCTGTGCCAAATAATAGCTGTAGTGGGGAGAACTTGGAACAGAATTCAAATTTCAGTTAAGCAGAAAAGACTGGAAAGACTGTGCTAACCTCACGCGCTGTTTTCTGTTAGCCTTGTGCATTTTATTTTCTAGATTTTGGTTACCTTTATTAAGGTCCATTTCATCCATATAGGGGCGGAGTGGGGATAATTTTACTTGGAATCTTTCTCCGTGGAAATACAGAACAGTTTCACGAGTTTGGCATGTTCTCACGGGTTTCTGAATTTCATCAAAAAGGGAAAAAAAATAGGGAACTGGGTGCTCAAAAATTTTAATGATATAAAGTATAAATAATATCAAACCATGTTTCCAACAGAACTAGAATTTTTTAAACACTAATTGGCAAATGGAGACCTATCAAACAGTGTTAAAAAGATTATTTTAGCTATTTAACGTAGAATAGAATAGAATCATGGAATAGAATAGTTTGGGTTGGAAGGGACCTTTAAAGGTCATCTAGTCCCACCCCGCTGCTGTGGGCAGGGACATCTTCAACTACATCAGGTTGCTCAGAGCCCCGTCCAACCTGACCTGGAATGTTTCCAGGGATGGGGCATCCACCACCTCTCGGGGCAACCTGTGCCAGTGCTTCACCACCCTCACAGTAAAGAATTTCTTCCTTAGATCTAGTCTCAATCTACCCTCTTTTAGGTTAAGACTGTTACCCCTTGTCCTGTCGCAACAGGCCCTGCTAAAAAGTTTGTCCCCATCTTTCTTATAAGCCCCCTTTAAGTACTGATAGGCTGCAAGAAGGTCTCGCAGAAGCCTTCTCTTCTCTAGGCTGAACAACCCCAACTCTCTCAGCCTGCCTTCACAGGAGAGGTGTTCCATCCCCCGATCATTTT
>NW_008795017.1:4930595-4950628 GCF_000699145.1 Aptenodytes forsteri
TCCCTTCATCCCCCAGCCTGTATTGATACTGGGGGTTGCCCCGACCCAGGTGCAGGACCTTGCACTTGGCCTTGTTGAACCTCATGACGTTCACACAGGCCCACTTCTCGAGCTTGTCCAGGTCCCTCTGGATGGCATCCCGTCCCTCTGGCATGTCGACCGCACCACTCAGCTTGGTGTCATCTGCAAACTTGCTGAGGGTGCACTCGATCCCACTGTCTGTGTCCTTGATGAAGATATTAAACAGTACTGGTCCCAAGACGGACCCCTGCGGGACACCACTCGTCACCAATCTCCATCTGGACATTGAGCCGTTGGCCACTACCCTCTGGATGTGACCATCTAGCCAATTCCTCACCCACCAGACAGTCCACCCATCAAATCCATACATCAAATCCATATCCAGATAACTTTTTCATTATCATGCGAACTGTGTATGCAGTATGTTCTGCCCTTTGGTTAACAAACGGAAGCAGGTTATAGAAGTCAAAACGCAATTTAAAGCTGATGAAAAGCTGATTTTTTTTTTTGGCTGTAGTGTGTTTCTTGTTTTATTTCATTGATCTTATGCTTAGGTACCTTATGATTGCTTTGTTAAAGTCTTCATATGGAATTCTCTAATAGAGGTGTGTGTGCATTGCAGCTTAGCACAGCTTCTGGCACTGTAATGATTCTTTTGTGGTAAAACGTAAGACTAATCACAGAGGAGGTTTTCTTTTTTTATTGAGCTTTGAGTCTAACATCTGTATTTTCATTTGCAGGTCTAAGTCCTGTGATGCACTTAGTATTTTAGTTAAGTTTTGTTCTAGAAATTTATGCCGTCTTCCATAAAGACTCAGAGCTACAGGTTTTTTAGCAATGTTTTCTCAGTCATAAGTGATTGTAGTTCCTTAATAAGAATGATGCTTGCAACACCAAATGTTTCGGCCTTAAAAAGCGTTAAAAGGTGTTCTTTTTTTCCCCAAAGCATGTTTTGTTATGATAGTGACACTGGATAAACTTTTAAAACAAATGCTGTTGGCCGATTTCCTTCTCTTAGTTTATCATATCTTAGGGTCACCTTCTTCTGAAGTGGAAGAAAAAAAACCCCTTGGAATATTTTAGAAGAACATGGCTTTTTGGAGGAAAAAAGAATAGGTGAGAGGTTGTGTGAGGTTCTGTGTAACAAAAGGTTGTATTTGAGAGTTAGTGTATATTTCTTTTAAAGACGGGATTCTAGCAACAGAGCATACTTTTTGTTATGTGAATTCTTAGTGTTGCCATTACATAGTACAGTGTACAGGGTTCTTTTGTGTTTCAAGTCTCCTTTCTGAGTACTGATACCACATATCTTCATTGCTTCTTACAGAAGTAACCTGGATTGGAGAATTATCTTTTTAAGTAAACCAGTGTCTGTATATCATTACTTGAGTACATGTTTATTGTTTATGAAAGAAGGGGAGGAGAGGAATAATAGTGTCCATTATAAGATTTTACTTGTGTCCAGGATTTCTCATGATAGAAAACAAAAGAACAAAGTTTGAATGGTTTGTATGTGTCCCTAGAACCTAGAAATAAAAACACAGGCATAAAATATTGACTGTGGGGAACAGTAAAGCGAAAATGGAAATTCTGTGATGCCTTACTGCCTTTCCTCACTAATTAAACTACAGGGAAGCAATCAGCAGAGATTTAACTTTTTTGTTTTTTAATATTTCTCTCTTCTGAAATAATGTGATGGTTTGTGCTTGGCTAAAGGCAATACATATTCTTGAATCTGTTTACACATCCCGGCGCCTTCAGATCTTTCTGAATTTGTCATAGTACTTTTGAGAGGCAGCAAAATTTTACTAGCCTCATTTTGGACACCAGAAAAATCCTTTCCCACCTCATCAATGGTAGAATACAGAGTTATACATATTTTCTAGGAGAGTCAAGAATTAAGTCCTGAGCTTTCATCTGCCAGTCAAATTGGACTTTTATTGATGTCAGAGGCCCCCTTTATGTTCATTTAAACCATGCAAAGTCCTGAAATCTAAACTGAATATTACTATTAAGTTAGCTTTCTGTCATCACTCAGCATTTTTTTTTCCATCCTCTTCATGTTTCCTCGTCGACTGTAAACCTTGCAGCCTGTTTGTGGTCCTCTCCCTTTTTGGCAAAAAGTTAAGATTCTAACTTTGAATGTCTTTGGCATGCCAGCCATTTGGGACTAAGTAAATTTGCTTTCCCTTGTTCTTACTGGACATGCTTGTGTCCTGTCTTGCCCCCACTCACCATGTTCAGTGCATGAATACATCGTGTAGAACACTTGGAACTGTTTCAGTTCTGCCTGACCACCTGACTGGTAGTTGGGGCTTTGGTTGCTGACAGTGTAACTTACCTTCTCTTCAACTTCTTCTTCATAACCTCAGAACTGCTGTACACTGCAGTTTTTCCCACTTCAACAATGGCAGAAAATCCTGTTCTACTGTGGTGGTGGTAGTGTTTTATGCTTGCATGGGTTTTTTTGTTTGTTGTTTTTTTGGGGTTTTTTACCCTAGGAAGGTTTTACAACCTAGGTAGGGTCTAGGTTCTACAATCACTTCTCTCTATCCTCTTCCTCATGTCCTGGGAAATTCACAGGATACACATATCCACAGTCCACAAAACTGGTTTTAAAATACATTTTATCTGATACCTTTGTCGTGGACAGTAAGGGACACATCAAAAAAAAGTGCACTAGTTTATATCTACCAATGGAAAGAACCTTCAAACTTTATGAAGTGGGGGAAAAATCTGCTTCTTGATTTCCTTACAACTATTTCTGATAAATAATCAGGCAATGCTTGCTCATAAGATAAGCACAGTTGTCAGCTCATCTGCTTTGTAAGTAGTCTGTTAAGATTCTAGAAGAACTTTAGGGCTGCACTCAGGAAGGGTTAATTTTCCTCATGGGCCTCTGTAAGTTATGCTTGATGCTGCACGTCTGAATGGCACTGCAAATAATGTAATGTACAGGACATTTTAGGTCTTACTTTGAAGTAATCTGAAGAAAGACAAACTTTGAAGACTTACGTTCATGAGTGTTGATCTAGTATGCCAGGATTTATGAGGTTCTGCATTTGTTTAAAGACTCAAGAGTCAACTGTTGGTGTTCAGGTATTTTTACGCTGAAAGATAAAAAGAAATCTTGATTTTTTCATTTTCTATAAAAGACAAATCCTCAAACCATAAGCCTATTTAACTTCAGGACATATTTACACCTTTGGAATATAAAGGAGGGTTTATGCCTTCTGGTCTTAATTTTCAACATCATCTTTTCAGTAGCTCCTTTCAAGGTGTGGCGAGGAACCATGAATAATTTCCTCTGTCTTCACCATCTGTGCTACCTTCTGCCTCTCTTCCATCTGATGACAGACTAGCTCAGCTTCATCAGATCTTTTTATATGCTAATATGAACTGGAGTCTTCAATTTTGTAGTCCATGGCTACAGTGTTCAATAATTATCTTTTTTTTTTTTTTTGGTCCCATAGTCTTCACATCAACTTTCAGGGCTCTCTGTACAGTAACTTCTTTAAGCACCTTAGGTAGGATCTTTGCAATACCGGAACCCGTAGAACTCATTTTTCTGCATTTACAGTACACACTTTACTACCAAGCAGAAAGTACAATGGTGATTCATCCTAGATTTGCAAGAGAAGGCATTTATGCTTAAAATTCAAATTCAGGAAAGTAGTCCCACTTCTGTTATTTTCCAGTATATGAAGGGGACTGTTATTTTATTATTGTACTTGAAAATATTTGGGCTTTCAGAAAAAAATGCAAATTACTTTTATTTGGACTAGTTGTCTTTTAGCAAAGACCTGACAGTGATGATGGCTCTTCTGAGATGGACCAGGACTCCTTTGCCTGAATGACTGGCTTCTAAGACCAATTTGCTCTGGTTCTATAAGCTACTTTATGGCTCTTCAAATTTTTTTTTTTATTTTAAGGGCCAGAAGACATAAATAGCCCCTGGAATTCAAAGGAGGGTGGGGAGAGAAGAAACCTATCAGAGTTTTTTCTCCTCAGGATTCATTTCAGGCTGTGAAAAGTTGGATGAAGTAGTTGGACATTCATCCTCCTACTATGATGAGCTCTGTTCTCATCTGTAATACCTGGAAAAACAACCTTAGGGCTTTTTTGGTTTGTTTGTTTATTTGGGTTTTTTTTTTATATCTATCAGCACCTATTTTGAGGTCTAGCTGTGAACGATGTAATCTGATGGCGTACTTTTAGAAGTTGAGAAATACCTGACTATGACAGTGAAACTCAGCCACTTTATGCAAAAAGATGTCTCTTTCTACATATTTTCATTACAAGACCATAATATATCACTTCTTGGAGACATGCTCAGACTGATGAGAAGGAAATTCTGCTCATCAGTGTCTCAAAACTTGTGTCTGAAAGATGTGCTGGGCATTTCTCTTTCACATTCAGAGATGGCATGTTCAAGTGACAACTGACAATACCAAAGTGTATCAACGTGTAGTGTGGTACAAGGTCTACTCCTCACAGTCCAGAAGTCCTTGGATTTGATATGTTAAGCACCATATTCATCTGCCCATTCCTCTCCTGAGTGCTTTAAATATATGAGGTGGATTACTTGCGTCATGATTGAGAACAGGATCCTAATTTCTCTGTCCTGATTTTGTGTGCTTGTATATATATATCTCCTGATTTATTTCAATATGTATTTTTTGTCTTTAATGTAAGAAGCAGAGCTTTCTGTTCCTAAGGTGTTCTTAACCTTAATCCCTGTTCAGTATGTTCCCAGGTCTATGATCAGAAATTCAGTATGCACGTTTCTGGGATTTCTCACATCACATTGCCAGAATTTTTTTCTCTGTCAGTAACAAATCTCAAAATAGCATCTCTTTCTGATCTCTGATCGGATAAAAAATTCTTTACCTATCCTAGTCCACTCAACCTTTCTATTTCAGTGTGAATACTGGATGTCTGTCGGTGTTAGAGTACTGATGTTCCTGTGCTATGGGAGAGATCCTTATTAAGAGCAGAAAGGGCTCTATGAGAGAGTTATCTATGAAGCCTTCTGTCTGTTCTCTCTCTTGGATGAAGGTGCAGTCTTTGGACTTTCTGTTGGAGCTAAAGAAGCTCAGCCATCCCATAGTTTGCTCCACATTCACTTGGCAAAGTTATCTTGGTGCACCAACCGCAGTGTTCATTCAGTTTTCTCAAAGGTTCCCTAGGTTTAATTAAATTGTTTGCAGTGTGGAAGACCAACGGAAACAAACTGGGTAATGATCGGGACTAGGACTGCAGGACAGAACCTCAGTGGAGTTTACAACATTGCCTTTCGTGATTATGTTTCTTTTCAGGTTATAACTTTGTTCAGGAGAGCAGGTGAAATCCACACTTAGAGCTCTCTGCCGCTTCCACTTTTTTGGATAAAGCGTCTGTGAAGTCCTATAGCTTCCCTTCTTCCCAAGTGATTCTGTTTTAACCTAGGGAATGTAGCCTAGCCTCCCATACCTAAGCCATCCTTCCATGACCAGGATGTTAAGAGGGGTGTTTTTGTCTTCACAGGATCAAGTGAGGATCATGTTAATAGCTGAGCAAAGCTGTCTGAAAAGGCTGCTAAACAGGATAATCATATATGCCGTGTCTACGATGGAACCTGCTCAGTCATAGTGGCACACTGCATTAGAACTCTGGCAACCCTTGAGGAGAGTCTCCACTGTGGATAGTTGTCAAGCTCGTCTCTGCTTAGAGCAGAGCCAACAGACTTTGAGCCAACATTCAGTAAGAGTTATGCCATCACACGGGTATCTAGGAGTTAACGCTAAGCTTGTAAGATTGATCTATCAGTCTTAGTATGAGGACTTGGATACCCCTTTCCAGGTCACTGAGAGTAATGTGTGGAGATGTTTAAATACACATTTAAAAATGGAGAAAAAAAACTGTTCATAGGTTACCCTGAAGGGTAAGTCTTTCTGGGAACTCTGGAATTCTGTAGTGGAGCTGGGAGTGAGATGACACAGCACCTATATCTCAAGTATGAGCTGAGGATGTGGTGTGAACACATGCCATGGATAGTGCAAAGGTTGAAGATTCTTAACTGCCTGGGAACATGTGCAATTACAATATAAATATGTAAATGAACAACACTTCTAAGAAAGTAAATCACTGCTAAAGAAAAGAGATTTCAGAAAAAAAATTACTGAAGGTAGTCATTAAAATCTTCTAAATTGATGCTATGCACTGAAATTTATTTGATCCAGATATCTTAGGATTATTTGAATTTGAAAATACTCTAAAGAAAACATCATCAAAATACGTTCATATTTAGCTTTTGTAAGGTTTTCTGTTTAATGCTCTCTGAAGAAAACCAGGCAGAAACAGAAAAATACTTCAAGACAAGTTGACTCCACATAAATGTTTGGCTTGTTTAAGGACAGCGCCAGGGGGTTACCTTTGAATATATTTTTCTTCTCTCCAATTATCTTACAAAGCTAAATTATGCAGGGGAATTGTGTAATACTAAGAAATGAATAATTAATAAAAAAAGAAAACTTCTGAGATCAGAAACAGGAGGTTCTGAACACTTAGACCTGTCCAGCATACCAACAGTTTTTTGTCCAGATAGTAATTTAAGCGTATTTGTTTTTCTTTTTCTTTCAATGACTGGCTCAAGTCAGTATGGCCTAGCTCTGCTTCCTGTTGAAGCTAAGGATCCAGTCAAAACAATCTGTAAACCATGATCAGTTTTCTTGGAGAAAAGGAGAGACAGCTGTATCATGGAGATATAGCTATTAGAAGATAGGAGAGGACTACCTGGAACCATATTTAAGGGAAAAAGGGAGGGCCTGGGGAATTATAAGTCATCTTTACTTTGATATCTGCAAGAACTTCATTCATCAAGCTTTTATTATTCATCAGGTGTTTAAACTTCAAGTATGAAGGTCAATATGGAGTTTTCAGGAATGACCCTTATCAAATTGCTCTGATTTCCTCCTTTGGCTGAGTAACTGTCTGCAGAAGATGGATACAGCAAATGTGATATGTTTGACTTAAGTAAGACTTTTATCATCAAAGCTTAAGCAAATCATGCAATGAAGTGAAAGCAGACTGCTTAAAAAGGTAGACTTGGAGTGCTTATCAATTTTCTCATGTCAGAGTAGGGTCACATGGGGGTCTGTTTGGTCCATTTTTATTAGCAACCTTATTGGTGGAATTTCAGAGTTTACTCATGTCTGAACCTGCCTCATCCCAAAGGACAGAATTACTTGATACATAGAGGACTGTAAATTAACATGATGTCATTCAGCAAAGGCAAGTATAAAGTATTGCACTTACGAAAGTGAAATCAAATGCACAAATATAAAATGGAGTATAACCCACTGAAATACTGCAGAAGACAATGGGGTTTTAGCATGGCTAATAAACCAGTACTAAGCTAACAAGATAAGTGATACTGTTGAAGGTAGAGGGAAGAAAAGGAAATCTCTGAGGGGTGTATTAATAGGACTGTCATACAATCCAGGAAAGGTATGCCCTGCTGCTGAAGGTGTACTGTGTCCAGACCTGAGCACCTTTAATACGCAAGTGGAGGAGAACGGCAAAAACATTTAGAAAACATGACTTACAGGTATGTAATATTGAAAGAGTTGGATTTGTTGACTTTAAAAGAAGGAAGGCTGAATGGACATAACTCCTTGATATGTAAAATATTGTTACAGAAAGATTATAAGAAGCTCCATCAGTGGAGCACAAAATAATCAGCTTCTAATTTGTGGTGGAAAAAACCAATATTCTGAAAATAGAAGCTTTCTAGTAAAGTAATAATCAGTGTTACCTAGGGAAGCTGTGGAATTTCATTCACAGGGAGCGCTTGAGAGTAATATAAGTGAATGAGAAGAATCATAAGATGACCTCCTGCCACTCTGGTTTGCACTTTTTGGTTTCACATAGCAAAATGCACAGAAATTTGTTTCAAGCAGCAGCTGTCACTGCTTTCACCGCCGATGGGACTCCCAAAGGAAAAACAGCATGTGCCAAACCATTTGTTTTCCTGGGAAATTCACTGATGGAGTAAGCCTGGGTGTAAATACCCATGAATTTACATGCATGAAATTTTTTTTTACATGCAATGAAGAGTTGCAAAATTCCCCCTCAGAAGGGCAGAAATAGAAGTTCAAATGCAAAAGGTCACACTTTAAATCTATACTGTGAAATAGAAAGTGCCAGGGGACACGAAGCTGGTTGGAGGCAAAGAGGCAGTGGCAACAATAACAGGGGAAACCCCAGACCATTCCAGTTTTATGGGATACAGTGGTTGCCAGCTCAGACAGAGGAGCAAACCAGTATATTTTGCATATCGGATTAACAGCTTCTTGTTCATGCCCTTGATGGCCAGGCTTCCAGTCACAAGTATCATTCCTGTATTTTGCAGTGACCTTACACCCAGCCTATCTTCATGTTGGGTTTTTGCTTCCATGTTACAATGTTATTAACACTGATATTTAAATGTATGCATCTTGGAAGAAGCCAAGTAAAACGGTTTGCTGTTTGCTTTTTAACTTCTTAAGGAATTTTGCACTTCAGTGCCCTGTCTCTCCTTTGTCACAGTATCATTCAGGCTCTTGCTTTAATTGTCTCTTTGCTGTTTACATTATATTGTTCAACTCCTCAAGGGTCTGCTAAATTTAAATCATCTTTACGCTATTATAGGATGGTAAGAAAGAAGAGAGAATGTGTATCTAACACATTTATCTGTTTAAACAAAATGCAATCTACATAAAATCATGTACCTGATCTACATTCAGGCCCAAAGAAACGGCTTTTTCCTTACATAGAAATGTGTGGGTACCCAGTGCTTATGCTTTCTCCCGGGCTCTTTTTTACTTAGTAACATAAGCAAAACTAGGCTTGAATCTACATTAACACTTC
This sequence comes from Aptenodytes forsteri, assembly GCF_000699145.1. Taxonomy (NCBI): domain Eukaryota; kingdom Metazoa; phylum Chordata; class Aves; order Sphenisciformes; family Spheniscidae; genus Aptenodytes; species Aptenodytes forsteri. Next base: position 4,939,506 of record NW_008795017.1, read on the forward strand.
CAACAGGATAAGGACCATTCTTTGGCCTAATGCGATGGAATCTCTCCTATTGATGCTGATACTCTCTTTTTAAAACGTAATACTAAAAGCAGTGGCTACTGTGGGAGAGCTTCTAGGCCATCTAACACCCAAGTCATGGCTGGCAATTGTTTGTGGCAGGTACAATTTCACATGATAAATGACCAATTTTAATGCCCAAGAATGTTGCTGCCATTGTGTAGTATTACAAAGGTAGCCCAGTATCATACCATTTCGGACATGCTGGTTCCTAAGAATTCCCGAGAGAGAGAACTAAATCTCCTATTTTTACAGATGCATAGAAACATGAAGGAGTGAAATAACTTGCAGAGGTCACATACAAATTCTGTGGGAATTTGGGGCTAAGAGCTATGTCTCATAACTCCCAGTTCAAAGTCTTAACCACAAGATTGTTATTTTCCCCCACATCAGTGAAGCCCTGTTTTGTCACCTTCAACAGCTGATAAATTACTTGTTTGAGCTGCTTAAACACCAGAACTTTGAAGGGAAAGGTAAGAAGTGTTTGTAGCTTTTAAGTGTTTTCATTTCACCTTAAATCCACCAACTTTATAGGCATCAAATGAAATGGACTTTCTTTCCTGACTTGTAATTAAGTGCTTAAGAGATGTGTGGAAGCCATCAGTTGATCAAAAAACTAAAAATACATTTCAGCAATAGTTCAGAGACTAAGATAGTACTTTTTAAACTTGAAATTGATTACGTTTATAAAGCTTTTTTTTCTCTCCAGGAAACTGAAGAATGTCTATAAATGCCTGCTCGGTGAAATACTCAGTTAAAGAGGCATCTCTATCTGAAGGTCTCTTTGCAGGTGTTCTTTTCTGAGACCTTTTTCTGTTATGACTTACATCAAATTGCCACACAGTTACCTTACATTTACCTTTAGGTCCTGCATTTCAATGTGACGGTGCCTCAAAGATAAGGACAGATATCCAGTAATTGATTATGTGAAGTAATAGTTCCAAGTATACCTCCACTGAAGCCCTCTGGCATTTGCTTTTGGGTATGTCTGTACTGTAGTCTGATGGTGTTAGGTCAGCGCACGCAGATGAGTATGACTGAACCAGCTGTCTGAAGCATCAAGAGCAGTCAGGTTGCGAAGATTTAGACGTCAGTACAGCCTTGTATATTTTCCATGGCTGTCTCCTATATTGAAGTCTGTACTAGACAGTCTTCTCTGGTGTTGGTACTGAACCTAACAGGATGAAAGCTTGCTTAGGCTCATCTTCACAAACTGCAGTCATGCTTCCCGGTTGTAGTACAGATGTATCCTTTTTCAGGTTTGGGAAAATGCTGCATCTTCACATCCACTCCCTCTCTAACCTTTGGGTGCAGTGTGAATAATCAACAAAATGGAAAAAAAAAATCATTTACATTCTGATTGAGGTTCAAGGCCAGCTGGAACGTGCATTTCCTATTTGTAAATACTGTGGAATAGGGTTTTTTTAGCTCTTCATTAAAACTCTTCAGTGAGGCTGGAGGATAAATTTGTCCATCCCCTTCCTTAGTTCACAGGACAAGTAAGTTTTCCATACCTTTGTTCTAATATCTCTGGTTTTTCCCTTGTAGAATTTGTGACTGTCCTCACTTTCTACGCTTCTTTCTACATTTACTTTCTACAGGAAGTAAAAGTACTTTCTTCCATTCTGCCTCTTTCTTACCTGGACAGTTCTTCTTTGTCTCATTCATTGTGTTTTCCACTTTTTCATTACCTGTGATTTTTTGCATAAAACCTGCTTTTCTTCCCTTCCCCTGGCAGAATTGTGGTGATTTTCTTCCAGGGGGTGTGTGTTTTGATATCACTCATTCTTTCTGTCCCATGTATCCCTCGTCTCGTTCTTCCACTTTTAGTCACATTTCCATTGTTTTGTGACAGTTTGTTGCCACTTCACATTTTCCGGTGGAACTCCAATAAATCTTAAAGTACCTGCTTCATTTTCTCATTCTGATGCCTGGCTTCTGAGTTTCTTTTTCCATTTGAAAAATTTCAGTTATTTTTAGGCTCATAACTCACAAATCTGCTTTCCTCCAGGTCTGTCATAGTCCAGGTATATGTTTCTGTCTTTGGATATCTCTCCATAAGTGCTTCCTTTCCCCTGGCAAGTCCTGTTCATCCACCTTTCTTCTATCTTTTTGGACAATATTGTCAACCTCATAGCCCCCTAAAATAGTAATAAAAATAATAGTAAGTACTCAAAGCTGCCAAAAAATAACATACTATTCAATATTAGTGACAATCTGTTTCAGATTTTAGATTATGAGAATTTTCGTCATGCTGTCAATAAACTGCTAATTGCATGTTGGATGTGGTGTGTATATAACATACACAGTTTTTATGTATATATTTATTAAAAAGGTCCAAACTTCAACTAAGCTTTTTTTCCTCTAAGCATGGCTTTTTTTCTAAATTAGACTTAGATTGGAAGGATAGAAAGATCCTTAGGCAGGTGCATGAATCAAACGGATTCAGTCCAAAAGTTCAATTTCCAAGGAACTCTTAAGATTTGTGAATGACTGAAGAAGCAGATTTACAGTGGAATTTAGAAATTTAATTTTATAGGCACTGTGAAGTTTTAATACTTACAGGATGAGGTCCAACCAACACTTCCAGCTTTTTCTGTAAGTGTGGTAAAAGCAACAATGGGATAATCTGAGCAAAATGGGAATCATTAAGGGTTAGTAAACAGCATGTGTCCACATGTGTAAGCACCTTACTTTGTATCTGTTGGGTGGAAACATCTATGTGCAGTAAAACAGCTTTTTAACAAGACCTAGACTGAGTTTATAGATTTGGCATGTAATTTACTCAGCGTTCTAACTGTTAACGTCTTTTGAAAAGTACTAATGGGAGGTTTACTTAATGTTTTTACACAAACTTTTTCCTTGAAAAAAACAAACCCCTAGCAGTGACACAGTTTTTTCATGTACTTATGGGCAGAAATACAAAAGCACAAATGAGATACTTTTCCAAAAAGTTGTGAAATGTAGCTTAACCAATTTTTCTGAAATAGCCTTCCCATCACTTTATTCCTATGTATTAACTCACGCTGACACTGAATCTGAACTTAAAAAAATATTTACATGTTTATATTCTTGGTCTTTTTTTGCATACTGTTGCTCTGGGAGCAGATCTCTCCTACCCTCAACAAATGGAAGATAGGTATCTTCTGTCATCTTCCACATCTCTTGTAGTTAACCTCCTGCATAACGATGTCCATGAGTAACATTTTCTCATATTTCCAATGAGGTAAGTCTCTGTGCCTTTCTGGTGCTGTACGAGTTTATGTCTTTTCTAGAGTGCATTAATATGTTACAGCTGGGTATTAAGCTACTGCTCTGAACATGGCAGAAATCTCGGCACCAGTGTCCGTTGTGAGCACAAGCTCTCCTGTGTTCTCTGCTCTCTACATTGGTTTCCAGTAGACTGTAATCACATTCCTTCTCTTCAAGTACTGCACAAATTTCTAAAAGATCACATAGAGCTTGTGGATGAGCGTGAGGTTTACAGAAAATATGGCTGAAGGACACTTCCAGTGGTTGTCTAGGACATTGCATTTCCCTGGGGTGCTTGTATCAGACGTAGCTAAACCAACTCAGTTCTGTGGGGCGTAAGAAACTTTCTGCTTGAGTGAGACGGTCAGTCTGGGCAGGAGGCTGGGCTCTCTAGTCCAGGTGAAAGAAACTTGCATGAGACTGAAAACACAACTCCAACTTCAACCTCATTGCTTTTTTAAGGCAAGATATGCTGCTTTGATCTTGCCCAGTCTAATACGCGGGAGATACTTAGTCTTACATTAAATGTCTGTCGTCCCCTTTTCTTCTGCCCTCTCTCTCCCCCTTCTTAGGATGAGAAAAAAAAAGATGATAGGTATAACTCAGGTAGAATATTCACGTTCTGTATTGACAAACAGTACAACAAAGTAAATCTACATGCCAAAAATATCAGGAAGGCTGTTCTCAGAAAACCCGAGATGCTGAGAGTACATGGAGGAAGTATCACCTAACACCGGTCTTAACGCTCTTCCCTAGGCATCGGCTACGGCAGCTGTCAGCGAGAGGGCTGCACGAGGTGGGCTTCAGTGAGGCAATACTGCTGGTCCTGTGTCTGGTCAAATGCAAGATGGTAAGTATCAAAATAATTTGTTCTCTTCCAAATGAAAAGAAATTCAGCAGATTTACAGTCCAGTTCTGCTTAAAAAAAAAAAAAAAAAAAAAAAAAAAAAAAAAAAAAAAAAAAAAAAAAAAAAAAAAAAAAAAAAAAAAAAAAAAAAAAAAAAAAAAAAAAAAAAAAAAAAAAAAAAAAAAAAAAAAAAAAAAAAAAAAAAAAAAAAAAAAAAAAAAAAAAAAAAAAAAAAAAAAAAAAAAAAAAAAAAAAAAAAAAAAAAAAAAAAAAAAAAAAAAAAAAAAAAAAAAAAAAAAAAAAAAAAAAAAAAAAAAAAAAAAAAAAAAAAAAAAAAAAAAAAAAAAAAAATTAAAAAAGAGCTTTGTGTGAGCTTTTGAAGTTCTGCCATCAGTAGTAAAACTTAAGAGCTGGCTCAAGCTCTTAGTTTTAAATAGAAATACCTGATCTGTTCATAAAACTGTTCGCCACAGACTTGGTGTAATTTGTGGGGATATTTGCTGGAAATGATAACAACATACTCTTTTTGGCAAGTAACATTCTTAGTTTAATTGTTTCAAATCCAGATAGGTCCTGTAACTTCATATAATGTTGTATTATCTATTCATTGATCACATTCTCGTGAGGATAGACAGCAAGTAAAGGGCTGTCTTCTAGGGCAGCTAGCAGCAGTAAGCCCACTGCAGCATTTTCCATACAATTCATTTTTCTCAGTTTGCCCCTATTTACAGTCTTTGCCCCGTGTCCCCTCATTTTTAATGTTTTTTCAAGGCAAGCAACCAACTGAAATATGAATTCCTCTCAGTTACTATGATTGACTCCAAAAGTAGTTGCATTTGGTTTTGTTTCCTCTTTTGTTTCCTCCTTTGATTTACTTTAGCAAGAGGTTCACACAATCGGTGACTTATCACTGTGCAATATAAGCTTTGTTTTATTGAAATAGTGTTTGCATTTGGCTCTTACACTTTAGAATTATGGTAACTTAGATGGCTGTTCTAGAGAGGAAAATGGTAATGTGGATAAAACAAATTGGATTTCAAAGATCAAACACTTTCATTTATCTGCAGAATCAGAAAATACTGATCCTTTTGCAAAACAGTAGTTTTAAAGAGTACATTTCTGAAAACCTTTTTCTGAGCAAAATTCAATACGAGCGTTTATGTAGTTTACACAATCTTTTGTCACGCAACAGTTGCATTCTGTTATCCCTGTACCTTACAGCTTCTAGTAAAAGCTGTGTAAATCATTTCTTGTTGCGTGTAAGTAAGCAAGGACAGTGGTAAACAGGAAGAGATGCTTGCTCACAAATACGGTAATTCTCATTAGTAAATTATTTTGTATCTTTTCCACATGGTGTGAATCGATCCAGACTGCAAACTGTTGTATAGGAGAATCCTTAACGCATACAAGATTGTTTAGAGAACGTGTTTTACTTTGCAGAGTCAAATATGAACCAGTGCTAATCAAATGGTGCTTTTCCCATCGCAGTACAAGCGAAGTGTTTATTATTTTAATGCAACTTTTTCTTCAGATTTTTACGAACCACTTTACTTCTTAGGCATGAAATTCCCAGCTAGCAGAGCTGAATATAAAACATCATTTCCCAGACGCGGCTATAAAATGTGATTTTAAATAATCCATGGAAGACCCGTGCTCTGCTTGTTACTCGTAAAACGGGAAGAACCGAGCGGTTTACCCTTTCAGAGGCGCCTCTCCTTTGCGTGCGGCAGCCGAGAGCGGTGCGCCTGAGCCGCGGCCCTGCCTTCTCCGCCCGGACCAGAGGGTGGCAGTGGCCCTCCACCCACCCGCCCCGCGCTGCCCCGGCCCCGCCGCGGGGGGCCGGCCCGGAGAGGAGGCGGCAGCGCGGGGTGCGTGCCGTCTTAGCTCGCAGTCGGCGTTCTCGGTAATACTTTTGTCGAAATACTGGCGCTGGTTCTTTAAGTGGCTTATGAATATTTTCGGTGCAATAGACACAATGGTGTTTTCCCAGGAGAGAGTAAACAAAACCCAGAGGTCTGCTCTCTGCGTTTCCCTTACCTGGTGATAGACTGGAGGGACTTCTACCGCCCGTGTGTGAGAGACAGAGGATTTCTGAACTGCTGTAATACATATCACCAGCAGTGCGTTACGTGCTTTGTAATACAAAGATGTGCCCTGAAAATCCAGATGAGACGTTTCGGTGCACGTTCGTGGCTTGGGCTGGTCCTTGTGTTTGTTGAGGGCAACATGCAAGCAAAGCCAGGTTTGGAAACCTCTCTTCTAGAGAAGAGAGTCCTCTTCAATCTCTTGTTGGATCCTTCCCCCGCCGCCTGCCCCCGTGGGGAAGTGTCTATAGGTGCATTTGCAACTTTCATGCATGGCCTCCTTAAAAAGATTTTACAGTGTTTAAATACAATTGTTGCCAAAACTATTCTGCTGTCGTGCAGTCGAGTATGGGTCCTCTCGATCTACTGTGTTCAGCTAGTCAGTTAACGGGACTGTTGGCAACAACTGTGTTCAGAGACAGAGTAAATGGGCCAGGGAAAGTGGTGAAAATTTCACAAATTTTTCTAATGTATTCTGGAAAGACAACGATAATGCTATAGAATAAAGAAATCCCACATCAAGGAAACGTCAAGAATTAATGTTAAGGCTTTGGGCATTCAGCTTTGACCTTGCTGTTTATCTTTGAACGGCAGAAATCTTAAGAACAAAACCAAAGAGTAGATCTCTAAGTAGAGCACCTAGCTTAAGCCCCTAGTTCTGATCATAGGAATGCATTGCTGAGACCATGAATTAGTTAATCCTGAAAGAGGAAAAATTTTTTCCTTTCTTAATTTACATTTTTAAAAACATGTTTGTTTGTTTTCGTGCTCAGCTCCCCACGCCTTGTAAATTGTGAATTTCTCTTTTGGCTATGTATGATAAGGAAATTGGTTTCATTCTGCAAGTGTGTAGCTTAAAAATATCGAAGTACAAATGCCTTAGTTTCTAAAGGGGTTAATCTTAAAATAATTACAGTGATCTGACTGTTGCAGCTCTTTAATTTCATAAACTGAACTGTGGGTTTAAAGTGATGCTTACTGTGGTCTTGCCCTAAAATGAACAATAGGGTGAAAAATTAGTTTTGAGGGAGAAAGTGGGTGGCGGTTACGTTAGATTGTTACTGGTTTGAAAGGACGAAGAGCTCAATACCGTGATTAAAACTCCAAATCTGCTACCGTTCAGAGTTAGGTAAAATACACACGGAGAGGAGTATTTTAGGGACTGAGGCATGCTGATTTGCAGCGATGAACTATTTTATTACTGGGCTGTCAGGGTTAAACGTTCATTGCACAAAGTTGGAACAAACAGTGCACTCTGGGTGTTGGGACAGTAGCGAGGTTTGGCCACAGGAGGAACAGCCAGTGTGTGTGCTGCATGGAGAGATTTCCTTAATCTCTGCTGGGCTGGGGGGGCATGGTGAGAAGCAGTAGATCGGCTCTATCCCGTGTGTGTCCCCCCTCCCCGTCCCAGCTTTTGCTAACCCTTCTTGTCTTCTGATTGCATTGATCCTCTGAGAGGGTGCGCTTCTGCTTGGGCAGGGCAGCTTCTGTATTAAGAGATCAGAGCTGGCTTTCTTCCAGCCTACGTGAATGGATTTGGTGTCAAGGGCAAGGAAAGGCAGCTCCTGCTGCCCCAGAGCACCACCCACCCACCTGTTGGATGGTGAAAGTGTTACTGGCCCCAGGTGAGGCTCCTGTCTTTCACTCTAAGAGTCCCCAGAGCACAGAAACCCTAAACATGCTCCCTCAGGCCCGAAGTGTAGTGCCTACCAGAGCTGCACTTGCCCGAAGCATCAAGTGAAGTTTCCTTCATTCCTATTGCAAGTGATTCTCTTCAATTCATATGTAGGACTTAAAACTTAACTTCCCATTTCAGGCAAGTTTATAAGTGAGCTTAAATTAGAATGTCATCTGATAAGGCACAGTTCCCACATCCACTGTCTTATGACAACTAAACAGATCTAACGAACAGTGATCGTTACAGTGGATTCATAGGGTAAGTAAGTGTCCCTTGAGTAAGTAAGGGATAGTGCATAGCTTCTGAGGGCAAAGAGAAAGAAAAAATAAACTGTTACTGGCTTTCAGGAATTTAGACTCCGATTTCAAACTTAATTTAATTCTTATGGAGAAAGAGTCCCTTTAGGAGCAGCCAAAGTTTAATCAGTAACACAACAGCGATTTAGCTCAATTCTCAGTATCTTAGTCATACGGAGAAGCTGCTGCAACTGATTAGAAACCCCATTTCATTGAAATATTGCATGGAAGCATGAAAATTCCAGTGTGGAAAGGCAACAGTCACTTCATCATTCTAGATCCCAATTTAATGCATCACCAACTCTCACATTCAAAGCCTTTTTACATAAATTTAATAGTTGGGGGACTAATAACCACCCACAACCCTTAATTCTGAGTGATTATTCTAAACACAAATTAACAGATCTGGGCCATTACTACTGAGAACTGAATCATCCATAGGGGTGGGAGGAAAAAAATAAAAAGAGAGAAGCAATGCTCCATGGGAATGTCTCAGGATTAACTGCTTTTGTATGTTTCCAAACACTTTGTCAATAGCATCCCCTCTGTAATAAATTCCTTTTCTAGTTCCTTTCACGCTGTTTACAAGTGGATCACTTAGAAGTTTGGAATATACACTCAAATAAGATTTTCCAAGTTACAAGAATTATTATTCACTTCAGGTAATTTTATTCTTTATATTCTCTACATATTTGAATTTTTACTTGGTAAAGTCATAACAATGTATAAGTATTTAAAAAAAAAAACAAAAACCACAAACTAAAGCCAGCAAACAGTTGGTCCCCAAAGAATAAAGCAAGCAATCAGTTCAATAAACACACTTGATTTATTTTGTATAAAAAGGGTTAAGTTTACAACTAAACTTTTATAAAAAGTTTAGCATGATTAAGTACATCATTACACTTTTTGCAGAAATGTAAATTTCTGCCACTATACAAGAAAACTCTAATTAAAGAGTTCACAAGGTTTCACTCATATATATATATTTATATATAAATATATACACAGCATTCAGTCCTAGGTTTGTGTCAAAAAGGTAATTTCTGACCACAGACTTTCCTAAAAAACTGAACACTGGATCCTTCTGGTACTCACGCTCCACCTTTGGAAAAAAAAGGCAAAGTCTGCTTTAAAATGGGCAACTCCTTGTGAGATTTTTGTTTCGCTCCCCACGTTGGGAATAGTATATAAAGGAAGCCTTCCAACTAGGGAAAGGGTATTTAAGAGTCTCTTCATAAATAACTAGGTTCAGTCCAAGTTGAAGAATGGGGTGGGGATAAAGATCAATCTTGATTTTTTTCTTCTTTATTAATTTTAAAAGGTCCTTTTAGTTAGATGTGGATTTTCCCCTCCAGATACAGCTGAAAAATAAATTCAGCACCTCAAAAAAAATCCTGTAGACGTTTTCTTGTGCAAAAAAAAAAAATCTCGTCAGTGGAACACCTGCAAGAGATTGAAAAGAGGCATATTTAGGAGAATGCTAACAGGGCAGAGATCCGGACAGACTGGCGCCAGAGAGGAAGCCACAGTTTGAACATTTAACCAAACACTCAGAGATTGGGCAAACCCTGGCGTCCAGATGCAACACATACACGCTCACACACTCGCTCTCAAGAGCACAAATTGAACATTAAAATAACATACACTCAAGGGAAAGGGTAGAAAGAGGATTCTCAGTCCAATCTCTATTTAGATCTCTGTAAATGCAACGCTCAGAGGCGCCAGTCTGCCTCTTACAGCAATTACTTGATTAAAAGCAGTCACTTATTTAACTGATAGCACAGACAATCCCACATCACAGAATTTAAGGAATTGTGCCAAGATTCTCAACTTAATCAGTCACTTTGGCCCAGGAAGTTAAGACTCCAAGTACAGATAGCGAGAGAATTTGCATTAAGCAACGAGTAGTATCAGAGCAGCCTGTGCTGCTTAATGAACCTCAGCAACAAAATACACTTTGGACTGCAAGACTCTAACTAGTCTAATTTCTTACTGATTATAAAGGCATCTCCTCATGAACTTTTAGGACCGATTTTTAGAAATAACCATCACGCCTCACTCCCCAGGGAGGCACTTTTTACCTGAAGTTTAGAAATAAGATGCACTGCACTCACCGTTTGATTCAGCCACAAAGTGCTTTGCTGTCGCTTGACATGAGCTCTGAGGGGAACTCGGACGCCTGCGAGGAGAAAACAACACAAGGGTAAGGGTGAGGTGCCCGAGCACTGGGGGAAGCAGGAGAAAACCGTCCTGGATCACGAAGCGCTTCGCCCGTGGCACGTCTGGCTACAGCCCCCGCCAGCGGGGAGAGGCGGCCGTATCGTCTAGCACTGGCCCCTCAGCGACCACCGCGCTCCGCCTTAAAGACGCTTCTAACGCCGACTTCAACGCCCCTATCCCGGTCAGCGGAGAGCCGGGGGGCTCGGGGGAGGGCATTTACCTGTAGCGAGAGGATGCTGATGTCTGTGTTTAGGGTGGTCAGAGGAGTTCTGGAGGAAGGGTTTTGCCCGGGTCTCTGGTGGTGGAGGCTGACGATGCTGGGGTGCGAGTCCAAGGCGATCTGCAGGTCCAGGATGTAGTCGATAACGTGCTGCAGGATTTCCATCTTGCTCACTTTCTTGTTCTGCGGGATGCTGGGCACCAGCTCTTTCAGCTTGGAGTAGCAGTCATTCATGTTGTACAGCAGGCTCATGGGGTCATCCACGGGGGTTTTGCTCCGGGAGATGCCCAGGTTGTGCTCCGAGAGGCCGTTTTTCCTGACGGACCGCACCGGGCTGAAGGCTTTCATGCTGGAGGGCGGGCGGAGCGAGCGGTTCCAGCGGACGGACGGGAAGCCTGCGGAGCGCTGCCGCTGCCCTCCCCTGCTGGGCGCTGCCGGAGCTCGCACTGAGGCGCGGGGCTGCGCGGCC
>NW_008795017.1:4951252-4953223 GCF_000699145.1 Aptenodytes forsteri
CGCAGGGGAGGTGGGCGTCCCCTCGCTGTTCTCCTCTCCGTAAGGGCACGGAGCGCGGCGGGTTGAAAGCCGGGCGCTGGGGCGAGGGTGAGCGCGCAGCAGCTGTGAGGGCTGACGGTGCCGGAGCGAGGGGCGCAGAGCGTGGGGCAACCTGATAACGCTGTAGCGAGGGGCTGGCGGAGGCTGAGCCTTCCCAAAAGTACCCGTGAATTAGACCATCAAGGGGTTTTTGACACTACCTACCCAGAGTACGGCAGCGTCAGTCAATGGTCGGGCCAGCGGCGGAGCGCCGTCGGCTGCAGATGTAAGCGTCGGGAATAAAGATAAATAAACCTATAAAGCCAGCCGCAACTTTCTGCCCTGGTGAGGACAGGACACCGAGAGCCCCGACAGCCGCCGCTGTCGGCTCGCCGCTTCGTGAGGACAGGGCTGGTTTAGACGCAGCTATTAATTGGCGATCATTAAGCGAATGTGCATATTGGAAGTGCATTTACATGTATTACCCTTGAAAGGCTGCTCATCTGCGCCCTGTCGGTCCTTGTGACACGGTGCTGTCATTAATTATGCATAGATCGTTTCTGGTGACAAGCGCGCATACTTGCTGCACGCTGTACTTCTTGCAGCTTTTGGTTGCAGCCAATGAAACATCTTCCAGAAGCATTCCAGAGGAAAAAGTTGGGGTATTTTGTTTAGCTGGAGATGTGACTTAGATTTTTTTTTTTTTTTTGAAGTTTAGTTCCATTGTATTTCTCTGTATTTTGCTTATGCTAACGGCTGTGTAACACACCGACATGCCTTCCGCCCGTCTTGACACATACTACCTGAGGAAAGTTGAACTCGGAAAAGCGCACATCGGATATACATGGAATTCTACACGAAACGCAGCAATTCTGTGATAACCACCCGAATGCAAACAAATGTAGTATGCGTCTATAAAATCAGTGAGGATTGTGCTGTCAGTCATGACTATTAAAAGCAGACAAATACTGGGTTTATCTGCGCTGTTGTCGCCTAGCTACACCCGAGGGGCTGGGGCTGTCGGGGGGGAACATCACGGACACTTGGAGACAAAGCTGCGGGGGGGTGGATCGATATTTTTCCCAATTAACGTGGCATTCCTGAGCTGGTCGTCGGCTGTTCTCCCGCAGGACATCTTGGTGACTGTCACACCAGGGTGTGCGCCCCGGGGCTTGTCTCTGGGGGTGGACTGTAGGCGGTGCCGAGGCTGACAGGAACACAATTCACTCGTTTCGAAATGCGAAGGGTGAAAGTGAATCTCGACATTCAATCTGATGGGAAGACACATACATTGTTCAAGTGCAGTTAAAGAGAGTAAATAATAATAAAAAACACCCTGTCAATTAACGACTCGTTCAAATTCACCGCTTAGAGCGACTTCAATCCTTCACATCACTAAAATCTCAATTTCAAGCGTATCTGGTACTTGATTTGCAGCCACCGGCTTTAGTCCCTCACCGTGCTTGCGTTTCTGTCTCATGAACGCACCAGTGGAAGAAATTTTGACACTATTTTTGGTATAATAGCAGCCAACGTAAACAAACACGTTCATGCTTCTCCCATCGTTATTTGTCATTCTTGGACAGCGCAGCAGCGTTACAGTATCGCCCGCCCGGGCTTCGCGGAGGACCCCTTCGCGAGCGGTTTCGGTTTTCCATATTAAGGGCTTAGCACGCTTTTTAAAACGCCGAGAAGTTGTTGCGAAGAGAAGCTAACCTGGTTATTTTCTGTCATCAAATGATTGTCATGTGCGCTTTCTGCGCGAAAAGTAGAGCCTGCGAGTAGGCAAGCCCCACTTTCCCCCGGCAAGCGGCTGAAGGGTCTTTTCGTAACGTTTCACTCCCTCAATTCTGCTCTTTTAACCCCGAAAGCTTTGGCAGCGGATCGCCGGCTCCGAGAGCTCCCTGCTCTCCAACACGTGTCACACGAACGGCCTCAGCCGCTGCGGCACTC